>NW_015164223.1:346799-398346 GCF_001447785.1 Gekko japonicus
AATCCAATCTCCTCCTCTTCTTCTTCTTCTTCTTCTTCTTCTTCTTCTTCTTCTTCTTCTTCTTCTTCTTCTTCTTCTTCTTCTTCTTCTTCTTCAGTGTTCTCTAATTATGTACAGAAGAATCACAATCCGTAATGCAGCACAGAGACAGGTGGGCTCAGGGCCAAAACAGAAATCAGGGGTCTTCCTTTCTGACTTCCCACCTACCTTTTCTCAGCTTCCCACACCTTATTTGCCATTTTCCCTCCTTTCTTCCCTCTGGCAGCCCTTTCAGTTGTCCCCTTTTCCTACTTCCTTCTTTCTGCCCCCCCCTTCAACTCCATTTTCCCCTCTCTTCCTTCACTTTGACTTTGCTTTCCCCCAGTCCTAGCTAGACAATCCTTGAGGCAGAGAGTAGATGATTTCGAATGCCAGTCTGATATTTTGGGAACGCCCAATTCTATAGTGGCATTCCATAAACGCTATCTTCTTACCCCATCCTCTTATTTGTACTATCTGGATAACCTCAATCAAAGAAGAGCTTCTACTCTAGGTAGACTTTCTGCTCTACCATATGCAGTTCTAGACGGCAAATATCACGGACATCCAGGGGAGGAGTGACTTTGTCCTTGTAATGGAGGTGAGATGGAGATGTTGGCACATGTTTTCCTCTGCTGTTCCTTTTATAATGTGATTCACACAGTTTTTATTCTTCTGCTACTCAAACATTGCTCTGTTACCTGAATCCAGGATTATTAATATGCTTCTCTCTGATACAAATACAGAGATTACCCAGAAAGTTGCCACATTTCTCAAGCAAATTGCGGTCAATTCGGATCCCTCATATTGATGCTGAGGCGATAGATTGTAATTTTAATTAGTGTATTCTAGGTTCTTTCCGCACTTGGATCTCATCCCTGGTTTTATCAGTGTTCAACTTGTGACACAATACCTTGCATTTACCCCTTCTTATACCAGCATCCATTTATACCACCATCCAAGTGTGGGGAAAAACTGGGGTGACCTCAGTGTAATGTAGAATCAAAAAAAATACCCTGAGATAATTACAGGGGTGAACTTGTGAAACCGGGGTGACTTCAATGTAATGTGGAAATAAAAAATACCCCAAGATAATTACAGGGATGAACTTGCGTGTAGTGTAGAATGTAAATTCACTGTAGCAGAATACTTTTTATTTTAAAAAAGAACTTTATTATATGCATTATATGCAACAAGTTAGACGATGTTATATTGTATATATTTTATATTCCTTATACATCTTATATTTAAGATGGGAGCAGTGGCACAGTGGGTATATCCCACTGACTTAACATCTGAACTGTGTTAGTTCAAGCCCGCGCTGGTGTGAGCAGCCAGCCTGTTGTCCCCAGCTCATCGTCCACCCAGCAATTTGAAAGCTTCGGCGAGTAGATAAAATGGAAACCACTCCTTAGAAAGGGTGGGCACACCAATCTCCCTCGTGGGAGGGGGTTCGCTGACAGTCGGGACTTCCTGGTTGAGGTTGGAAAAAGGCAAAATAACTTCTCGGCTACAAAAATCCCTGCAGTGGATGTTTCCGGCCAGGCGGTGGCAGTGTGGCGATTGACATATGGGTCCTGAAGTTTGGTCTACAAAGCAGCCGTTTGGAAAATGACTGAGCCAAGCCAGAAGACGTTTACACTGTGCAGTGACGGTGTGTGCAATTAAATGAATATATGTTGTCTTCCCTATCCCCTATGAACATTGTTAGTCCCCTGTCTATAATGTGTAACTGTAAATCGCTTTGAGCCCACTGGGGAATGAATCGTAATAAAAACTGAGATGATGACCCCCAGTCTTCCTTCCTTGTCCTTTCCGCCTGCCCATCCCACCCCCCAATTCACTTTGAGTATCAAAACGAAACTGAGGTAGTTATTTTGTATTACTTTCAGATCGTAACATCGACGACGTTGCCTTGTCAATCTAAAATAGCTGCCAAAACCAAGTGAGATAATCTCCTGAGATCTCATCATTTGAAATGTTTTTTTTTTTGTTCTACTTTGTCTCCTCCTTTAAAAATTAAGTGTTTTCTGCAACACTGGCAGGTTTGCTGGTGCTTGTATGCAATTCTCCCTCTAAGCTGTAGAGTCTTCTGAGCAAAAATTCTACTTTGTGAGCTACTAGCATTCAGGTTGTGAGTGAGCGATTTGGCTACTGCATATATTAGTTTGCTCTGGAGCCATCCTTCCTGGGCCAAGACAAAAATGTGTGAGCCTGAGGCTAAAAAACTGTGAGCTAGCTCAGACTAACTCAGCTTAGAGGGAACACTGCTTGTAAGGAGGACATCTCCCTTTTCGCTCTGTGGCCCAACTAAGTGGATTTTTTGGTCTGCACTCTAAAGTTAAGTTGAGAATTAGATATATCTTATTGAACAACCAGGTTTATTGAGATTGTGTTTGGATTATTGGTCATTTGACTGTACATCTCATAAGCTCTCTGCTTAAGGTCTGTGTCTTCCAATTTCATCATCCTGGGTGATTTCCCCTCCCCCTCTGGATGTGTATTCTTTCAGACGAACTTCAATTACAGTGTATGTTGCTGCAAACCAGAAATTCACAGTGATAACCCATCAGCTAATTTGGCTGCTGTGGCAATATGTAGTCCATCATTCAATAATGTTCACTACACTATTATATAATGACTAGCAGTAAAGCCCGTTGTGAAAGCAATACAACGGGATCTAGAAAGAGGCTCTGGGGCAGTGCTCTGGCTTTGGGCAAACAGTGTCAATTTGCTGTGGTGACCTCAGCAGGATATAATGACAGAGTCCACTGTTTTCTCCAGAGGAACTGATCTCTGCTACCTGAAGAGCAGTTGTAATTGTGAGTGATCTGTAGCCCTCACCTGGAGATTGGCAGCAATTGTTACCCAGGACAAAGTGGCTGGTTTGGAGGGTGTAATCTATGGCATTCTACCTGTCTGAGGTCCCACCCCTCTGCAAACCCCACCCTCTCCAGGCTCCACCCCTCAAATCCCCAGGAATTTGTCAGCATGTAGTTGGCAACCCCATCTCCTTCCCAGCTAGCCACCAACCTACCATTATCTGCCCCTTTGACTTCAGCTGACTTCTGCCCTCCCTTCTGCAGAGCAGTTGTAATACTGAGTGCTCTCCAGCCCTCACCTGGAGATTGGCAACAATGGTTCCCTATGTGGGACTGACTGGTTTGGAGGGTGGAGTCTATGGCAGTGTACCTGTCTGAGGTCCCACCCCTCCTCAAACCTCACCCTCTTCAGGCTCCATCCCTCAAATCTCCAGGAATTTCCCATCTGGAGTTGGCAACCCTATCAGGACTGGCCCCAATGTGTTTTCTCCCAAAGGCCAAAGTAGGTGACAGGACCAAGCTTAGTTGCCTACCAACAGGCACTGAGGGGAATGTAGGGTTGCCAGCTCTAAGGAGGGAAATACCTGGAGGTTTGGGGGGTGGATTCTGTAGAGGGCCGGGCGACGGAGGCATCGGCCTTCTGTCGCCCGCCTTGCCCCCCCAATCTCGGCCCGGGCACCCGCGGCTCCCACCAGCGGCCGCCCGACTCCAGACTCCCCCGCGGCCACTCCAGCCAGGCGACGGAGGCATCGGCAGATTTTCCGAAACACTACTCTGTCGATAAATTGCAACAGTTTGAATTAGCACCAAAGCTTTAAGATCTCTCCAGCTGTCACCTGGAGACTGGCAACAGCTTGTCTGGAGTGTGGGCAGTATGGCATTGTATCTGTCTGAGGTCCCCCTCTTCCTCCTCAGACCCCACCCTCAGCAGGCTTCATCCCTAAAATATCCTGGAAGTTTCCAACCTGGAGTTGGCAACCCTATCCTGGCAACCATCAGCCAACCTTTATCTGCCTGTCTGTCTTAAGTTTTACAACCCCCCCCCCCACAGCCTCTGCCTAGGGAAAGGGCAGCTGACATCATTCTCCTCTCCCCTATGAGGTATGTTATGCAACTGAAAATCCCAACTGCCTTGCAGGGGGGGAGTTTGAGGTGTGGAATGGAGTGAAGTCCAATCAGCTTCCATATGCAAATGACCTTGGAACGCTGGGCGGGACTGCACAAAGCAGCCAGTCAACCCAGCCAGTGTCTTCTGAGTGGCAGTTCTTCCGGCCTAACACTAAAGGCGGGCATTTTAGAACTTTGGTCCCCACTATTCAATTATTATAAGGGAGAGATAATAAAAGGCAAAAACAAGTGTAGTTAACAGACTCACCAATTACAACTAGCCAAAAACCTAAAGAACATGTAATAGAGAATAATGTGTACAAAGTAGCTACAGAGAATAAGAACAAAATGTAAACAATAAAGAACTGATATGTGCTACAATGTATAAACAAAGGAGAACTACTAAATGATACAACAATGGACAACTGCTAAATACCTGCTGCAAGTCTGAAGCTATTGAAGCTGATTACGTGTTACAGATTGGCGACCGATTTTGCATTGGATTGTTACTGTTCCCAATGCATGTTAGTAAGAGTATGAAAACCACAGCAGCTTAAAGGGAACACCCTGATGAAGGATGAACTTTGAAACATTGTTAATCAAACATCCAGACACAACGTCAAATTATTTAGCAGTTCTCCATTGTTGTATCATTTAGTAGTTCTCCTTTGTTTATACATTGTAGTATGTATCGGTTTGATGTATCTTTTGAACTATGGTGCTGGAGAAGACTCTTGAGAGTCCCTTGGACTGCAAGAAGATCGAATCAGTCAATCCTAAAATAAATCAACCCTGACTGTTCCCTGGAAGGCCAGATAATGAAACTGAAGCTCAAATACTTTAGCCACCCAATGAGAAGGGAGCACTCACTGGAGAAGACCCTGATGCTGGGAAAGACTGAAGGTCAAAGAAGACGGGGACGGCAAAGGATGAGATGGTTAGACAGTGTCATAGATGCAACGAACATGAAATTGAGCCAAGTTCAGAGGATGGCGGAAGATAGGAGGGCCTGGCGAGATCTTGTCCATGGGGTCGCGAAGAGTCGGACTCGACTGTGCGACTGAACAACAACAAATGTATCAGTTCTTTATTGTTTACATTTTGTACTTATTCTCTGTAGCTACTTTGTATACATCATTCTCTATTACATGTTCTTCAGCTTTTGGTCTAGTTCTAATTGATAATATGTAGTCCATGCAATGCTCCACACACACCCCTACTTCAACTAAGACTCTGTCTGCACTGAACACTCAGCGTGATAGAAGCAAAAGTCCTTCCTTCTCCAGTAACTCAGCAAGGCGCAAACAAACTTGCTGTGCAAAGCAAACACCACAGCCACCTCCGTGAAGCGGCAGAGGAAACAGGTGGACGTCCATAAATGTTGTTTTGGAATAAATGACTCAGGTGATTGTGTAATCGTAACCGGTTTGACCTTGCTATCTGCTTCTAGCAATGAGCTCTCTGGACTCTGCTAAAAACCTCACTTTCTTTTTGAGGCAGAAAACGAAGCTGTTTGTTATCGTTCTCGTGGCAAAGTGTAGGGTACTTTGAGATCTTTTATTCATATGCCATTGAACAAGCACCATCCCCCCCCTTTCCTCCCCTTTTTTGCATAGCAGTGAATGGAATGACATTCATTTCCTGGTTGGTAATGCGATCTCCCCCACATCCCAGCGGGGAATGCTTGCACGCAGTCATTTTTTGATCAAAAAGAAGTGCCAAGGGGCCTGCTGTAAAATTACCTGTTGGAATCGGTACACTCATTACTGCATGCATAGATTATTTCTACAGAAAGGTCTCCCTAACCGTAAATGTTATCTTTACCGCCTGTTACCCAAATCAACTGCCTCTGACTTGTAAAACTCTGGTAGCCTGGATGCATGCTTTAACCTGGCGAGGGGGCGTAAGTGCATCAGTGAAGCTGCGAGAACATCAGTGCCAGTTTGGTGTAGTGGTTAAGTGAGTGGAGGGTGGTAGCAAATGAAGTTGTAAGAGCCAGTTCTTGGAGCCAACACTTCAAGACTGATGGAACTGGTTCAGAGGAAGGCAACTAAGATGGTTAGGAGTATGGAAAACAAGGCCTATGAGGAAAAGCGGAAGGATTTATTTATGTTTCGCCTGAAGAAGAGAAGACAGAGGAAAGGATAATTGTACTCATCAAAGAAGAAGAAGAGATTGGATTTATACCCTGCCCTTCACTACCCAAAGGTGTCTCAGAGCGGCTCACAATCTCCTTTTCCCTTCCCCTCCCCACAACAGATACCCTGTGAGGTAGGCGGGGCTGAGAGAGCTCTTGACAGAAACTGCTCTTTTTCAAGAACAGTTCTTATCAGAACTATGGCTTACCCAAGGCCATCCAGCCAGGTGCAAGTGGAGGAGTGGGGAATCAAACCCGGTTCTCCCAGATTAGAGTCTGCGCACTTAACCACTACACCAAACCGGTGCTCCAGAAAGCGAGACTTGATCTAACGAGTTTAAGTTATGTTAGGGTAGATTTTGATTAAACATCAGGAGAAATTGTCTCATGTAGAGTGTTTTGACCTGGTGGCCCAAGCTAGCCTGATCTCAAGTGGGGCTGGCCCTGGTTAGTACTTGGATGGGAGATTACCAAGGAAGTCCAAGGTTGCTACACAGAGGCAGGCAATGGCAAACCAAAAGCAAGACTTGATCTAACGGGTTTAAGTTATGTTAGGGTAGATTTTGATTAAACATCAGGAGAAATTGTCTAATGTAGAGTGTTTTGACCTGGTGGCCCCAGCTAGCCTGATTTCATCATACCTTGGAAGCCAAGTGGGGCTGGCCCTGGTTAGTACTTGGATGGGAGATTACCAAGGAAGTCCAAGGTTGCTACACAGAGGCAGGCAATGGCAAACCACTTTTTTTTGTCTCTTGCCTTGAAAACCAATGTAGGGTCACCCTACATTGGCTTCAACTTAATGACACTTTTTTTATATATAAGTACCCAAGGGAACCCTTTTATTATTTTTTCCATTATATACTACAGACATACAAACACACATACAAACAACCCCCATCTACCCCCCACAACATATAACATATAACAAGATACTTTATCACTTCTTCTGCTTGTTAGATTTCTAAATTCATTATCTATTTTGCTAAGCTGATCTTTTCTGCGTTCTCAAATTACTACATTTATTTATCAGTTGCATTTACATTATACCAATCGTAGAATCTCTTCCAAGTTTTTTGAAAAGTCCATTCTGTGCCAGCTCTCATCTCAAGTGTCAGTTTGTCATTTTCCGCCATTTCAAATATTTTATTCACATACTCTTGTTTCATTGGTATTTCCATTGTTTTCCAATATTTAGCATATACTATCCTTGCAGCTGTCGACATATGAACTATCAAATACCTATCTGCTTTATCAAAGTCTTTCGGAAATATATTCAATAGCAGTATCTCTGGAGTAAACAGGATATTAGTTCTTATTATTTGACTTAATGACACGTTCCACCGTCAAGACTGGTTTGACATAGAACCTGTTGCCGAGAGTGGTGGTGGATCTTCATTCGCTGGAAGTCTTTGAGCAAAGGCCAGACAGCCTGCTGTGGTGGATGTAACTTTGGATGCCCTGCACTGAGCAGGTGCTTGGACTTTGAGGTGTCTTCAGCTGGAGGACTCACAAACTCCTTAACTGTAGCAATCCTGTTCCCTAATTCATTTGCTAGGCTGCTTCTTTCCATAGCCACAGTGTCTGCAAAACTCATTACTGAGCTTGACCCAAAACACAGGCTGCTTTCCATGAAGTATCAAGGCTAATTTGAAAGAAGAAATCCCCATCAGGTATAATTTGATCACCTCCCTAATTTAACATGATTGCAGGCCCGTAGCTACAGTGGGGCATCTTGGGGCTAGGCCCCCCTAATTACTGGCAAGGCCCCATGAATTTCCATCCAGTCCAGGTCCCCCAAGCGTTGGCAGATGCAGGGAAGAAGCCGGGTATCCCTTTAGTTTGATTAGCCAGTGCCCCCCAATAAATTTAAATGCCCCCCAACTAAAAAAAAAATTATCCTGGCTATGGGCCTGCACGATTGTGATGAAATTCTGGTTCTTAAATGTTTGGACTTTGCACATCTCATGTATCTAGGACTTAATAACAGAGACCCTTGATGTCAATGGGCCACATTGTGTTTCTGATGTGATACAGGCAAGAGAAAATGAAAGATTAACAAGATGTTGCACTGACACCACAGGAAGACAATGAAATACGTTTCTGCGAAAGAGCTCATTGAAATGAATGAGAATTCCTACAGCACGGCTTTCTCACAGCAGAGCTTGACAAGGGAAGCTGGATTTCTCACCGATTTGCAAGCAGAATCAGATTGCTAGATGGTTTCCCCCCCCCTCGAGTTACCTAAAACTGACAGCTTGAATCTGTTGTTCTGAGTCTACCGACCCTCTTCTGATTGCTTCCTATGGATTACATGCATCTATACATTAGAAGGCAGTTCTGTGAACATAGTGGATTGTGGATAGCGCCCTTGAGTCTCAATTGACTTATGGCGACCTGTAGAGTTTTCAAGGCTAGAGATGAACAGAGGTGGTTTGCCATTGCCCGTCTCTGCAGGCAGAAGATAAGGTCACGCTGGTAGGAAAGAGAAAAAAAGAAACAAAGTGCAAGGTTGAGCAGTTTTATTAGATCTTCCAGATCTCCTACTTATCTGGTCATGGTGACGAAGCATTTTTGAGATCTGCAGTCTTGTAAGGTTTATAGGGTCTATTGCATCATACCTAGCTATAAAATATAGTGAGCTCTACCCAACTTATCTTTTTTTTTTGGTAAAACCATTTTTATTAGGATATAATAAACATAGTCAAATATAAATCACAACTTTTACCCTAATCCATCATACCCTCCACCCTCCCACCCCCCGTGCGGCTTCCCACAGTGCTCCAACCTCCTGCTCAATTCTTAGATCTTCTTCTTCCACACTTTTTCTGTTTAATTACACATATCTATAGGTAACTTATCTTTATCTATTTAAGTAATACATCTTAAACTATTATTAATAACTATTGCCTTCAATAATTGTCAAAGCTAAATAAACCATCCCTTACATCCCAGTTTTTTTCCAAATAATCCTTGAAATCTTTCCAGTCTGCAAAAAAAGTCCTCTGCTTCCAAATTATTCAATTTCCTTGTCATTTTGTCCATTTCAACCATAAAAAGTAGTTTCTTAATCCAATCCTCAACTTCAGGTATTTTATCTTGTTTCCAACATTGGGCATACGCCATTCTGGCCGTTGAAATCATGTACCACATCAATGTCCTTTTTGCCACATTTACTTCTTCCATTTTAAGACCCAAGAGTAATATTTCTGGTTCCTTCTTAAATTTACATTTTACAATTTTTTCCATTTCAGCGTGTAACTCAGCCCAATACCTTTTGGCTTTTTCACAAGTCCACCACATATGATAAAATGAACCCTCTGGCTATTCATATTAGCAATCTTTTTAGGTGTCATATACCATCTGTACATCATCTTGAAACAATTTTCTTTTAAGTTACCCAACTTATCCAGTTGTTCCAGGTGGGAGGGTTTTTGGTTATAAACCATGTACTTTTTGTATCGCAGTAGAGAATATGTAGGACAACCCAATACCATGCTCTGTGTTTTCATTCATTTTACAAGTCATTTTGATTTCTAAAGAATATTTTAAATTATTATTTTAATTGAATTTATTATTGTATATTTTATTTATTTATTTATTTATTTATTGTCTGATTTATACCCCGCCCTCCCCGTAAAGCAGGCTCAGGGTGGCTTCCAATGACCTAAATACATGATAAAAACATACACAATACAAATTAAAACATAACAGTTAAAATTAATACATTACAAAGTGGTGGCAGCAGTTAAAATTCAATCCGAAGGAATGCTTTCAGATGGGCTCCCAGCTCCCAGCATAAAGTGCTTAGATGTTATTCTGCTCGTCACCAAGGCTCCCTCTAAGCTGTGGAGTCTTGTCAGCAAAAATTCTGCTTTGTGAGCTACTGGCATTAAAGTTGTGAGTGGGCGATTTGGCTGCCACATAAATTAGTTTGCTCTGGGGCCCTCCCTTCCTGAGCAAAGACAAAAAGGTGTGAGCTGGGAGCTAGAAAACTGTGAGCTAGCTCACACTAACTCAGCTTAGAGGGAACACTGCTCGTCCCTCTTATGGCAGCTGCTCAATGATGACTTTGCGGGCCGTGTATTAGATCCCTGAAAAAGGCATATAGCAAAACACGGAGTGATGGAGAAGATCTAATGAAAGTGATCCAACTTGCACTTTGTTCCTCTTTTCTCTGTGGAGCTACCCTGGACATCCTTGGTGGTCTCCCATCCAAGTACTCACCGGGGTCAACCCTGCTTAGCTTCTGAGATCTGACGAGATCAGGCCACCCTGGCCCATGCAGATTGGGAGGAGGATGCTGGTGCCACCAATTAATGGGGACGTTTTTTGTTGACACTCATTTATTGTGAACCACTCAGGAGGCCATGTGACCCAGTGATAAGAGTCCCTGCTTTCCATGCAGAAGACTGCATAGGTGGATCCAGAGATGGATCCAGAGGAGCATCCTGGGCAAAATATAGTCCTGTCGTGCCCCCCTGTACTTCCCCAAACACAGTAAATAGATAACAGCAGAGCTTTTGGGGGGCAGGAACGCACAGGAATGGAGTTCCGGCTGGCTTCAGAGTTGGCCACACCCACTACAGCCAAAACCTCTGCATGCGTAGCTACAGAGGGAAGGCCCGGAGAGCAACCACCACCCCCGGCGACTTTGAGGCGGGTGTGCCGGGGGAGGCCTGGAAGGATTGGGGAGACATTTAAATGCCTCCTCTGGCCTATCCAAGGGCTGGCTTGCCTGGGCAAGCCAAGGGAAGGCATGGGGGTGTGGCCTATTATGCTAATGAGCTGTGCTGTCAGGGGTGTGTCCTAATATGCTAATGAGTTTCTGCTGTTGGGTGTGGCCTATTATGCTAATGAGTTCCTGCTGGGCTTTTTCTACAAAAAAAGCCCTGGATAACAGTGTGTTTAAGTACATAGAAGACTTACATAATACGTTGCATAGATTCATATACAGCAGGCATGTCCAACTTCGAACAGGTAGTGATCTACTTTTTCCGGCCAAAAGTGCCGGTGATCTACCACCATGAAAATAAAGTTTCAAATTAGTTTCAAATTAGATTTTAACCCACTAAAGTTGGGTTCCACCCCTCCCCATTTATAATGCACCTTCTGTCATTTACTGGTAAGCAAAATAAGCAAAAACAAAACAGAGAGACGAAGATCCAGAAAGAACTGCGAACATTTTTTACCGAAACCAGGAGACCAGGTGGGGCTGGTGATCTACCTCTGACCCCTCCGCGGTATATTAATATTAATATCAATAATATTAATATCAATAATATTAATATTAATATCAATATCAATAATAATAATAATAATAATAATAATAATAATAATAATAATAATAATAATAATAATAATAATAATAATAATAATAATAATAATAATAATAATAATAATAATAATAATAATAATAATAATAATAATAATGCTTTCAATTTATTGATCGCTTTTTCCCACTCATGCGGGCTCAGAGCGATTTACAGTTACTCAGAGACAATGGACTAACAATATATTCGTAGGGGATAGGGAAGGCAACATACAATATTTAATCACACACACATTGTAGCTGGTCGGAGGATCCATCTGCAGGCTGTATCAGTCATGTCCCGACGGCATGTATTCTGTTGGCTGGCTGATGGCGTCAGGGCTCTCGATGTCACACTGCCACACTGCCACCGCCTGGCCGATTCGCTCCACTGCAGGGAATGCTGAAACAGATTTTTTCCACTTTTTGATCTCTGCCGCGCCGCAGATGTCACGCTGGCAGCTAACACCTCCCAAGGGGAGTGGCGTGCCCACCCCCTTACGGGTGCCCCCCAATTTATCTACTTTCCGAAGCTTTCGAATCGCTGTGCAGACGATGAGCTAGGGACAAGACTTGGCTGCTCACACCAACACGGGACTAGAACTGGCAAAGCTTGGCAGTTCAGATGTTATAGTTATCGCGATCTACCTGTTGGACATACCTGATATACAGTATTACCAGCTATGTAAATAGGCTTCTACCTGTTTCTCTGAGCTGCTGCCGTGAAGGTGAAAGACAGGATGGGTGTCCACCAACCTTAAGGGATATGAGCTGAACCAATATGGTGGAGACCCTGAACCTTTCGGCAAATGTCACCCCCCCCCCAATTCTCTGCATCCCTGTCTCCAGTTAAAGGACATGAGGTAGCACAGCCAGTGTGGTGCAGTGGTTAAGAGTGGCAGGCTCTAATCTGGAGGACCAGGTTTGATTCCCCACTCCTTGGGCCAGCCCCAGTTCCGTCGGAACTCTCTCAGCCCCACCTGCCTCAAAAGGTTCCTGTTGTGGGGAGGGGAAGGGAAGGTGATTATAAGCTGCTTTGAGACTCCTTAAGGTGGCTCAAGTGGTTAAGATGCTGAACTACAGACCATAAAGTTGGTAGTTCAGCAGTTCGAGACCCGAGTGCCGCAAGACGGAGTGAGCTCCTGTCTCTGGCCGCGGCTCCTGCCAACCTAGCAGTTCGAAAGCAAGAAATTGCAAGTAGATCAATAGGGACCACTTCGGTGGGAAGGGAACAGCGTTCTGTGCACCTCGGTGTTTAGTCCTGCCGGCCACATGACCATGGAAAAGTCTTCCGACAGTGCTGGCTCTTCAGCTTGGAAACGGAGATGAGCACCACCCCCTAGAGTCGGATTCGACTGGCTTTCGAGCAAGGGAAACCTTTACCTTTTACTAAGGTAGAGAAAGGCGGGGCATAAAAAACAACTCTTCTTCTTCTAAATGTTGGGAAAGACCTTTCTCCATCGGAGCCCCTGAAAACGTTCTGCCAGCCAGAGTAGAGGATACTGAGGTAGATGAAGAGGAGAAGATTGGATTTATACCCCACCCTTCATTTAGAATCTCAGAGCAGCTTACAAACTCCTTTCCGTTCCCCTCCCCACAACAGACACCCTGTGAGGTAGGTGGGGCTGAGATAGCTCTTTTGAGGACTTCCCTTTCAAGGACAGCTCTGAAAGAACTATGGCTTGCCGAAGGTCATCCAGCAGCTGCAAGTGGAGGAGTCGGGAATCAAACCTTGTTCTCCTAGACTAGAGTACACGCAATTAACCACTACACCAAACTGGCGAACCAAGAGTCTGACTTCATATACATGAACTTCATGTGTTCCTACGTTCACGGTTGAATTGCATTCACCAGTCTTTTCCATTGTGAAATGTAGCCTTGTCATGTGTACACATTGGTTTACCGGATATAAAGGCATGTGGGTGTCACAAACAAATGTACAGGTATCCAAATGCACTTGTGACATCCACATGGCCTTGAGTTTTCAGCAAGAAACATGGCCGTATCATCATTACCTCTTCGCACCGAACTTAATATTTGGGGTTGCTCTCAGTTATTGGTTTCCCCCGTCTGTTACTTTTTCCAGTACTTTAAACATTGTCAGTTTGTTCTCTGGGAATGGCCACTAAAAAGAAAAAAAGATTTCTTTGTGTATTGTATATCCCCCTTATATTGACTCTTTTCCTTTTTCAGCACGGTTTGGTCTTGTCTTGTCTCTCTAAGTGCAGGTTATCAGGTCTCCTTTGCAAATTCCTTAAAGATTAAAAAAAGACTTTGTGTTCCAGCTTGGTT
This sequence comes from Gekko japonicus, assembly GCF_001447785.1. Lineage (NCBI taxonomy): Eukaryota > Metazoa > Chordata > Lepidosauria > Squamata > Gekkonidae > Gekko > Gekko japonicus. Next base: position 360,484 of record NW_015164223.1, read on the forward strand.
ACCTTTCACGGTCCCTGTTCTGCCATCCTTAAAGTCCATCCCAACTAATACCTTTCTGTCTTCACAAACCTTCAACAAGTCCCTTGTATCGGTACAGATCAAGCCAGGAAGTCACCTTGTATCGGTACAAATCAAGTCACGAATGGTATTAATTCTACATGCTAACGGCAGCGACCATTTTGCGCTCAGATTGCATCGACTATGTTGCAGTAGAAAAGAGTAAGCGTCCAGGAGCACCTTAAAGCCTAACCAAATTTGTGGTGGGCAGGGGTCGTTTCGTAGAAAAAGAGCTAGGGGAACTCATTAGCATAACTCATTAGTCTATGCCACACCCCCTGACATCACCCCACGCAGGCAGGGGTGGGGAGAGGCAGGGAGGAAGCAACTTACCCTCCCTCTTCTCCTGCCTCCTCCTGGCTGAATGAGGACCGGAAGTGGGGCAGCCGGAAGCAGGGGGTGGGGCTTCGTCATGTGCCCCGCCCCCGTACCTCACCCGGGGGAACTGCGATCCCCCGTGATCCCCCCCCGAAATGACCTCTGGTGGTGGGGTAGGAGCTTTTTCTGCTCACTTTTTCCAGATCCTCGAAGAAGCGAGCAGTGACTCACGAAAGCTCAAAACCTGCCACAAATTTTGTTAGTCTTTAAGGTGCTACTGGACTCTTACTCTTTTCTACTCCTACGGATAGACTAACACGGCTTACCCATAAATTAAGTTGCAGAGCAAATTGAATCTCTCCAAGCTGTCAGTTGCCCATAATGAAAATCTTCCATCGTTTCACTATTGTAAGTGTCCCTCCCCAACCCTGTGTTGTTCTGTTTCAATGCCGCCTATTCATCTTGTGGTGCTTTATGAGTTTTCGCTGAGGCTTTTGAATACCTGCCAAATGGTCCCGTAGCCACTGCTATGGAAGAGAATATTTCACTCTTCCATTGTGAAGTCTTCATTCTTTGGAGTATAACTTGACTTACAAAGTCCTGGAAAGAGGGGGGGGGGGAAATTAAGTAGAGGTGGGCAATGGATTCTAAACACGTTCCAGCACTTCGCTTCTATGTCCTTTACATGTGGAGCTTAAGTATCCTGATGGAACGTTAGCATTATTTCCTTCCACCCCGTTCTCTCCTTGTCTGCTCTTTGAGAACTTGGGAATTCTAAGGCCGGATTCAAAAGGGATTTCCCCCATTGTCAAAGTGACCCTTCCTTCATATCTACATGAAAGTTCTGAACTACAGATTCCAGTACAAAGTAATATATTCTTATTAGGTATTATGCCTTTCGTGACGGATAGAAAGGAAACAACTACAACCCCAGTTGCGGAGATCCTGACAAGAAGTGGGTTTCAGAGGATAGCTGTGTCAGTCTGCTGTGGAGCGACTAGTTTCGAGTCCAGTAGCACCTTAGAGCCAGTCTGGTGTAGTGGTTAAGTGCGCGGACTCTAATCTGGGAGAACCGGGTTTGATTCCCCACGCCTCCACTTGCAGCTGCTGGATGACCTTCGGCAAGCCATAGTTCTGTCAGAGCTGTTCTCTCAAGGACAGTTCTGGAAAGAGCTCTCCCAGCCCCGCCTACCTCACAGGGTGTCTGTTGTGGGGAGGGGAAGGGAAAGGAGTTTGTAAGCCGCTCTGAGACTCCAAGTGAAGGGCGGGGTATAAATCCAATCTCTTCTTCTTATTTGAGACCAACCAAATTTTCAGAGTGTAAGCTTTTGAGAGTCCAACCAAGGGAGCTTTGACTCCTGAAAGGTTACACCCCCAGACTTTTGTCGGTTTCCAAAGTGCAAATAGGCTCAAATCTATAGGTAATGCTCTTGCTGTTTTCTCAAAATGTTTCCTTTTCATTCAGAATCAGAGCATACTGCGCATTCTCACTGTGTTGAGATTTTGTTCCCGGTTGAGCTGAAAAATATTTATATATTTATATATATATATTTGGTGAAAATATTTGACAGCTGTGAAAAACAAGTCTTCAGAAAGCCTTGCAAGTGGCTGTTCATCCCTTTGGAGAGAGGATGAGACAACGGCCCTCATTCTGGATGGGCTTTGCAAGACTGACAGCCAGATCTGAGTACAGGGATGTATAAAAAATGCCCCTGGTTGAGCTGAAAATTGATTCTTTTTTGGTGAAAACATTTGACAGCTGTGGAAAACAAGTCCTTGCAAGTGGCTGTTCATCCCCTTGGAGAGAGGATGAGAGTATTGCCCTCATTCTGGACTGGCTTTGCAAGACTGACAGACAGATCTGAGTACAGGGATGTATAAAAAATGCTCCTACTTCATATTTCTCCCCATATTTGGGCATACCAAATATCCTAGCCTTGTTTCTGCAATGAAACCAAAGGATTAGGCATTTTTTTTCATGTTACATTTCCAATTTTTGTGAAGAATCCTATATAGGTCAGTTTATTTCAGTATTCAGTTCTTTTAGTTCATTGGTCTTTTCTTCTCTTTTATGTCACTGCAAAAAAACCCAAACCAAAACACCAGTATGAGTGTATCTATGTCTGCATCTAGTGCTGCCACTGAGCAAGGAGCATGTATACTTGCATAAGTCCTGTCAAGTCACAACTGACTTATGGAGACCCCAGCAAAGGGTTTTCAAGGCAGATGAGAAACAGAGGTGGTTTGCCATTGCCTTCCTCTGCAGAGCCTTCTTTGATGGTCTCCTATCTGAGTACTGGGATCAAGAACCTAAAGAGGTAAATCAAAGAGAGTAGAGGGCCAACAATTGAAACTTAATATATATAATATAAAAATACATGCATTTATTAGCAAAGAATTAAAAGACATATAATCGCTGTAAAAATTAAAAACGTGAAATTAAATACATATAATAAAAGGAATAAATAAACAATGCCTAGTAACAGCATTCCGTGCGCCTCGGCGTTTAGTCATACCGGCCACATGACCACGGAAATGTCCTTGGACAGCGCTGGTTCTTCAGTTTGGAAACGGAGATGAGCACCACAACCCTAGAGTCAGATTCGACTGGCTTTCGAGCAAGGGAAACCTCTACCTTTACTTTTTATATTCTACTGAAGTAAATCAATATGTTCTTTAGTAGACTATAGGCATTATTTATTCATTCATTTTTATTATATGACCTCTAAAGAAGGCCTGAACAGGCTGAAACGTGTCAGGTCTAGTCTATTGGCCCTTGCCTGTTTGATTTTGATATTTTTGTATGAGGTGTAATTGGGCCCTTATATGGGTTTTTTAAAAATTCTTTGCTAATAAATGCATGTATTTTTATATTATATATATCAAGTTTCAATTGTTGGCCCTCTCCTCTGTTTGACTTACCTCTTTAGGTTCTTGATCCCAGGTTTCAGGGTTAAGTTTGTTCCCCTTCTTTGTCCCAAGCTCCCATCTGAGTACCCACCATTCTTAGCTTCCAAGTTTTGACAAGATGGACGTATACCATGCCAATTCCTTTCCAAGGAGTACATATGGTGGTGGTGGTGGAGGAGGAGGAGGAGGAGAAGGAGGCAAGCTCTATCAAGTACAGACTTCCGGTGATCCCTCTTGGGCTTCTCAAGGCAAGAGATATTCAGAGGTGTTTTGCCATTGCCTGCTTCAGTGTACCAACCCAGAACCTCCCTGGTGGTCTGCCATCCAAGTACTAATCAAGGCTGACCTTGCTTAGTTTCTGTGATCTGATAAGATTGGGCTACCTGGGGTCATCAATGTCAGGACAAAGAGTACATATACGCATAAGTAAAACAAGACACAACAAGATTCTTGATATAATCAGTGGAGGGCCCCAAGGTTATTCTTGGGCCCATGGGAGAAACATGCATGAGTAGCTGCCCAGTTGAGGGGGGCTTCAGTGAGAAGCTGTGCTGGTGGGAGAAAGGGGACGATCCTACCCCCTTTCTCCTTCCTCACTTGCAGCCTCTGTTACATCCAGCGTATCATTCATGTGGGTCCCATGACCCCCGATGCAATCTGGAGTAGACAATAATGCCAGGAATAGTTGAAGACAGCAGGAAAAGAGGAAGACCCAACATGAGATGGATGGACTCCATCCATGAAGCCATGGCCCTCAGTTTGCAAGACCTGAGAATGGTGGTTAATGGTAGGACATTTTGGAGGATACTGATTCATGGGGTCACCATAAATTGGAAGTGACTTGACAGCCCACAACACACACACACATACACGCACGAAGACCTGTGGGGAGGAGAATACTGGGACAATCCAACACCACCTTCCATAGACACTGGAGAAAAACACTGTGTGGTAAGTTTAATAAGATATTCAGTGTCAGGTGACTGCAAGGAGATCAAATCAGTCAATCTTAAGAGAAATCAACCCTGACTGTTCCCTGGAAGGCCAGAGACTGAAGCTGAAGCTCAACTACTTTGGCCACCAAATGAGAAGGGAGCCCTCACTGGAGAAGACCCTGATGCTGGGAAAGATTGAAGGCAACAGAAGAAGGGGACGGCAAAGGATGAGATGGTTAGACAGTGTTATCGATGCAATGAGCATGGACTTGAGCACGCTCTGGAGGATGACAGAGGACAGGAGGGCCTGGCGTGATCTGGTCCATGGGGTCGCAAAGAGTCGGACTTGACTGTGCGACTGAACAAAAAGTCAGGAGACCGAGGACTCCAGCATGCAGTTGCAGGGGAAGGGATCCTCTTTTTGTGAGGCGAGGAATGTTAGCCTGCCACTTTATCCACAACCATCCCAGAATACACTTGGCAGGGACACTTGTAATTTCATACCCATGTTGAATTTCTGGTGCAAAATTGCTGGTGTGATTGCTAGTAAAAAAATAAAGTAATGCAAGCATCAAATGACTTGATTATACCTACTCATCATGTAATGAAGCATCTAATTTCTGTCATCATCACCCACACTCGTATGGGTGGATGCGGGAGGCAACCATTCCTTATAAAATTAAATATCTTCGCCTTAAATTTTTTTTTAACTAAAATGTGTAAGTCTTGGTGATCAAACGTGTTCTATTATTTTGACATTTCCCCCCCCCCTTTCATTTTTTTTAAAAAGTCTACTCTCTCTCTCTTACAAATAGCCGTGGAAATGGTCAAGAAGATAATAACCCATTAAATTCTATTAAACATGAACAGTGAGGGAGTTATTAACATGAAGATTTTTTTGGAGGGGAGGGTGTCATTTTGAAACCTAATGGCTTTTGATGCTTAGCAAGGTGAGCTGAGGGAGACTTTTTGTTTGGGTAACTTAATAGGAGCTAATGGCCACTCCTGAGCTATTATAGTCCATCAGGTTCCTCAGTTTATGCGCTAAATCTCCTTAAGAACTGAGGAAAATATGCCAGACTAGTAGGATACTGTTAGTGGGCATGGGGGGGGGGAACCTCACCAGTAAACATCAGAAGCCTCCATTTAAACCCATAGGGTCGGGTCAGAACCACGGGGCTGGAACCAGAGGTGTCCATTTTGTTGGAGTATACAGTGTCAAGTGTACCAAAGAAGCCATCTCCTATGGGGAATAGCAAGTGAGCAAACTCTAGTTAGGCATATGTGTACTTCCCTCTTGCTACCTGATAGGATGCTTCCTTGTTTGTCCCAGAAGTACAAACAGCAGGGTTTAGGTGTGCGGGTGTTGTGCCAGAACACAAAGTCACTTCTGGTGAAAACTGGAAGTGAGATCAGGAGAAGACACTCTAGGTTCTGCCCAAAACTCTATGCTTAGCCATGGTAAAAGGGAAAGGTTTCCCTTGCTCGAAAGCTGGTTGCATCCTACTGTAGGAGGCAGTGCTCATCTCCGTTTCCAAGCCGAAGAACCAGCACTGTCCGAAGAAGTTTCCATGGTCATGTGGCCAGCATGACTAAACGCTGAGGCACAAAGAACGCTGTTATGTTCCTACCAAAGCGGTACTATTTATCTACTTGCAATTTCTTGCTTTCGAACTGCTAGGTTGGCAGGAGCTGGGACCAGAGACGGGAGCTCACTCCATCATGCTGCACTTGGGGGAGGAGATTGGATTTATACCCCGCCCTTCACTACCCAAAGGTGTCTCAGAGCGGCTTACAAACTCCTTTCCCTTCCCCTCCCCACAACAGACACCCTGTGAGGTAGGTGGGGCTGAGAGAGCTCTGACAGAAACTGCTCTTTTTTCAAGAACAGCTCTTATCAGAACTACGGCTTTCCCAAGGTCATCCAGCCAGGTGCAAGTGGAGGAGTGGGGAATCAAACCCGGTTCTCCCAGATTAGAGTCTGTGCACTTAACCACTACACCAAACTGGTAACCACTACACCAAACTAGGACCTCGAACTGCCAAACTTACAGACCTTCCGGAGTATAGCTCGGCGTCTTAACCTCTAAGCCACCGCAGCTTAGCCATGGAGTTTGGGGGCAAATATTAGAGTGTCACTCTGACATCGTGATGTCACTTCCAGGCTTTGTGAAGATCATTACATAAACTTATAAAATGATTAATCTAATCTATTAATAATACAATGAGCTTGAATGTTTAACTCTAGCCTATATTCCCCAAAACCCGATATCCAGGGCTACTTTTGGGCAGGAACGCCCAGCAGGAACTCATTAGCATAATAGGCCACACCCAACAGCAGAAACTCATTAGGATTGGCTACATTCGGGGTGTGTGGTCTAACATGCAAAGGGTTCCTGCTACAAAAAAAGCCCTGGGTTTCGACAAACAAGATAAACAGAATAAGAAGCAAAAAGTGGGTGTGGCTGGATGACCACACTTCTGGTAACATGGGGTGTGGCCTATGCTAATGTGCTGTGCTTTCAGGGGTGTGGCCTACTATGCTAATGAGTTTCCGCTGTTGGCTGTGGCCTGTTATGCTAATGAGTTCCTGCTGGGCTGCTGTGCTTTTTCTACCAAAAAAGCCCTGCCGATATCAATTCCTGTTTAAGGCAATCACAAAAGCATCATAGATAAATATAGCTTCTTAAAGGTGGAATTCAGAGTTCCTCAGCATCTCATTTCTTGTATAAGCCAACTCTTCTGAGTCCCTGGCATCGCCCCACCCCGCGTTGCCTTCCTTGAGTCAGCAGTCCTACTGGTTTGTTCAGGGTTGCCGGACTCCATATGGAGCCTGGAGATCTTCCAGTATTACAATTGATCTCCAGATGACAGAGATCAGTTCCCCTGGGGGAAATGTCAGCTTCAGAGGGTGGCGTTATACCCTAATGAAGCTCCTTCCCTCCCCAAACCCTACCTTATCCAGGCTCCACCCCCAAGGTATTTCCCAACTCAGGTATTTCCTAACCCAAAGGTGGCAACTCTGGCTTAATTCCTTGGTCCCTGTGTATGCCACCTTGAATTTCACGATGAAAGTGTTGGCAGAGTTTAAATGTGCAAAGGAAATGGAGCACTGGCTGCTTAGGGAAAAATAAGTAGGTTTATTAAAGAAGAACTGTTACAGAAGATAGAAGACAGAGAACCTTAACTGTCTAGCCTAACTGCTGAAGGAGGAAAAGCAAGAAGAAGGAAGCGCTGCAGGAGCAGGAAGTCTCCAGAAGAGTCAATCAGGAGATAGCAAGGATATAATTTGAAATTGTGGGCAGTCCCTAATCTCGGTATGCTAACTACCAGTCCTTCAGCTGTCCCCCATAGGGTGATCTTCATGTCTTCATAAAGCTGTGCTATAGACCTGGCATACTCCAACAGAAAGAAAGGTGGGCTGTAGATTAAAGAAGTAAATACTTGGGCCTTAATTGAAAAGGACATTTCTCTCAATGTTTTTATTAGGATGTTGATACCTATATTTCTATCTGTATATCTATATATCTGTACTACAGTGCTTTGGGGGGGGGGAAACACTCGTAGGCAATATGATTAAAGCGCTGACAGTCCCCTAACTTTAGCTCAGGGAGTTGTGCTAATATTACTGCCCCCGTAAATGAGAGATATAAGGCATGCTTTAAGTAGAACCAATATGTGTCTAGATCTCCTCCACTTTTTCATGCCCTTTCAGTCCCGTTAATTTTCCATTACGCCATGTCAGTATCGAATTGATATATAGGCATTTCCAGCTGCTAAGGTACACTGTGTACACATTTATTAAGATTAATTAAAAAGTAACAAATTGTAAAGTAATAACATTAACAACAAGAGGGAGAAGTGTAGACATTTTGACAGTCCTCTCTCTCTCTCTCTCTCCCTCTCTCTCTTTTCTTGAATTTCATTAAAAGATGGTAGCGACAAAAGCCCATGAGACTCTTTCTACTTTACTAAAGAAATAGGTCACAGATTCAATTACAGTCACCGAAGCGTGGACTCAATCTATCATGGCAAATTAAGTACGTTTTAGCAACCTACTTTCCTTTAAAAATTTTATAGACACTTACAGTGGAAGAAGAAAGAAGACGATAGAAAAAAAAAAGAAAGAAATTGCAAACGGAGGAGGTATTTCCCCCCCATTGCTAATCCTTGTTTGGTTTACTTACTCACAACGATAAGACAAAGGAAACATGAGCAAATGTCTCTTAAGTTGCTGCTTCTCTTTTTGTATTCATTTATATTTTTATCAATGGATTCAGTTCTCCGCTTTCTGTCGCTGGCTTCACAGATCTGAGGATTTGTGAACTGCATGTGCAATTTCTACATTCTTCATACATCAAAATTAGGGGCATTTTTTTTCTTGTTACCCACCAAAATAGGGAGAGAGGGAACAAACGCATGCAGGGCACTCACACCATTTTCAGTAAAAACTGGAAGTGACATAGAGTACTCTCTAGCATTTTGCAAAAACTCTATAGTAAAACCATAGAGTTTTTGCAAAATGCTAGAGTGTCTCCTAGGTCACTTCCCGTTTGTGCCGGAAGTGACGTAAGCATGCTGGTGTGCCAGGACTCACCCACAAATTCCTCCCAGGGGTTTGGCGTTGTGGCCTGGCAACCCTAATACAAACATAACCACTTATACCATCCCTAATACGAAGGTAATAGGTTTTTTTAAAAAATAGTTCATTGTCAATTGACCTAGCCTTTTTTCAGCACACTGATGATTCTCCATGTAGCTTTTGCTGCCACCATAAACAGACATTTGCACATATAACAGAGCAGCTACCTGACAGTTTGCCTGCCCTTTCCTTTCCGGATACTTTTGTGTGAAATTGGCACAGCTGGTGATGAAATTGTGCTCTCTTAGGGCCTGTTTCGGTTCTTGTCACAAGCTCCCATCGAAATCTTATCTTGTGTTTCTGGTTAGTTTTGCTGTCCTGTAAGGATGCTATGAGTTAACATCTGTTAATTTAAGCTACATTACAGGAATCTTGTGTGTATGTGTGTGTGTGTGGGGAAGAATTTAAAAAGGGGAGGGGAGGTCAAATCATGTGGTTGCTAACCTCCAGGTACAGCCTGGAGGTCTCTTGGAATCATGAGTGCTCTCCGGCCTATAGAGACCAGTTCTCCTGGAGAAAAATGGCTGCTTTAGAGGGTGAACTCTATGGCATTTTATCCCATTGGGGTCCTCCCCCTCCCCAGACCTCCCCCTCCCCAGGATCCATTCCCAAATCTCCAGAAATTTCCAAACCCGCATTTGGAGCCCTAATCAAATAGCGGTAATAAATAAATACGTACAGGGAGGGTCCTGCTTGAATCCTACCTCATTCATGAAACTCAGTTTATAATGTGCCTGTCCCAATATCTCAGCTTAACCTACCTGACAGGGTCGTTGTGATCATAGAACCATAGAGTTGGAAGGGGCCATACAGACCATCTAGTCCAACCCCCTGCCCAATTGAAGGACCAGCCTAAAGCATCTCTGACAAATATTTGTCCAGCCTCTTCTTGAAAGCTGTCAGTGAAGGGGAGCTCACCACCTCCCCAGGCAGCCGATTCCACCTTTGAACCACTCTGACCGTGAAAAAGTGTTTCCTAATATCTAGCCGATACCTTCCTGCATGTAATTAAAACCCGTTGCTTCGGGTCCTATCCTCTGCTGCCAACTGGAACAGCTCCTTGCCCTCCTTCAAATGACAGCCTTTCAAATATTTACAGAGAGCAATCATGGCCCCTCTCAATCTCTTCTTCTCCAACCTAAACTTTCCCAGAGCCCTCAGCCTTTCCTTGTAGGGCTCAGTCTCCAGACCCCTGATCATCCTTGTTGCTCTCTTCTGCACCGTCTCAATTTTGTCCACATCCTTTGCCCCCATAGATGGAAGGAAGAGTCATACAACAGTAGTTGGGAAACTGAAGGCCACTTTATTTATTTGCAAAACAACGGCAAGGGCAAGCAGTATGCAGCGGCATGGTCAAGGCCTGGGGTCACCAAAACCCCAGCCTTGCCATAAGACGGGCAATGCACCTGGCCCCTGGGGCATAGCCTGCTGTAAGCGGCTCGAACCTGGGCAGCCCAGCCATGAAATATGCCACCCACAGCCGCATGGCCTGTGTAGAGTATCCATCAAAGGCAATCCAAAAGGCAGTCTGTGCATCTCATCCCTGGCCGCAAGGCTGCAGTGATGATCTGACAGACCCCTCCACCCTCCAGGGTTGCTGATAGCCACAACAAATTTTCCTAACAAAACTCCGCCCAACCATAAAGTGACGAACCTAGTCACCGGCCCACCCTTGCCAGTTCCTCGATCCACTGACAGCAGTGCAGGGTAGGCAAAAATAAACACCCCCTATCCATAGCCAATCAGATCAGAGATTAAAAAATTCCTACCCAGCCCCCCTATCAAAAGGGGCAAGTAGCCTAAAGCCTGCACTAACTGCATTTTAAAAATATTCAGTACAACCTAAGTGCTCTCCACAACAACTAACAAGGGAACAGATGATGCCATCAGGATGGTATCCTTAGTGGCAGTACCACCATTTTTGCGCTCACGGCGAGTTGGTAATAAGGGCTAGGACAGATCGTAATAGTCGTAGACAGATGGCAACCTTACCACCAGCACCCCCTTTGTCAATTCCACAATCCACTGACCACAGCGCAGGGTAGGCAAAAAACACCCCTCGTCCATAGTGTTGTGTACCGACCTGACCATGTGCGTGATCTGGTTTCAGCCGGTCCGCTTGTGGTCATGCGAAGAGCCTGAGCTTCGCTCCACCAGAACAATAGACGGTCGGATACTAGCCCCCTTCCAGTCGGGAGACTAGGATCCTAGAGAACTCAATCAACGTAAATAAACCTATCACAGGTGTTTGGGTGTGTTTGGGTGTGGTTTCGCTTCAGGATATAAGCTGGCCTGCGAGCCGGCTTCTTTGTTTCTCTTGTTCCTGCACTATCTAATAAACCTATGAGCTGATTTCACTACATCATGAATCGGACCCAGTACTTTTCACATAGCCAATTAGAGAAGAGGTTAAAAATTTCCTACTCAGCCCCCCCTACCAAAAGTGGCAACCCGCCTAAAGCCTGCACTACCACCGGGCGGGCGGGTGGCCCGAGCACGAGGCGAAGACTGTCTCACTAAAGGTGGGGCCAGCCATTAAAATGGCACTGTGCCAGAACCCACAGCTTACAACGAAGTACATGCATTCAGGAATGGTTATACTTTTATTGCAAAGCTATAGATGCAGTAACACAGGCACTGTTAAGAATGGCGGCAACCAGTAGCGCCTAATAGGATATAGGGTATTCGTATGCAACCCCCCATGGCATGGGCCAATTAGGTACCCTCCCGCACACGGGATAAGTTAGGAACCCGTTAGGCGGCTAAAGCTGGGAACCAGGAGTGTCTCACGGTACACGGGAGACTTTCAGACAATACAACCTCCTCCTGCACATCTGTAGAGATAAGCATTTCAGCAAAGGCAGAACAGCAGAGAAAAGAATGCAATAGCAATTAACACGACACAGAATGAACTCCCCAACCCCCATGGCAGCATAGCTGACACACTGGCTCCACCCCCTAAAGAACCTGGCTGCAGTGTAGCCGAACTTCTCCCTCCTTTCATGGAGGCAAAGGCGGCTCCACGCAAGATGCCTTCGGCCTCTGCGGTGGAGCCAGATTTTGACGTGAGGCCTCCAGAACAGCGCACAGTACTCCAGGTGTGGCTTGACCAAGGCAGTATACAGAGGGGCTACGGCAGACGTGCACCCTGCCCTGAGATCCTTGGAGGGAGGCCGGGATGCAAATGGGATAATGCTGATTATTCTTTCCTGGGACTTATATTTTCCTCTTTATTCCGTGTAACATATAACTGGGGAAGAATACAGGATTTCAAAAATCTGAAAAGAAAAAGGAAGGGATGCGTTGTGACAAATCACCCGTCTCCTCTACCCGTAACCTGTTTAGTTCTGCCTTAGATATTTAATGCTGGATTGTAAGAGGGGGGGCAATGAATTCTACTCTTGGAATCCAAATAAATTGGGGGGGGGGACAGCGACACCCAAATGTTCACCAGCGTCGTCTTGTAGCCACGAGTTGAGTAAAAAAATGAATAACGTTGGACTGATGAATCTCTTTTGCTCACGGCGGAATTGATTTTATGTTGACAACCTGGAATTTATAAAGATCCCTTTTCCTTCCACAGCCAAGTTGCAGCGGCCATCTTTGCTGCATTGCTACCTCTGTAAAAACGCAGCAGCCGGGGGGGGGGGGAGAGAAAAGGAAGGGAAGGCAGGGAGAAACCAACGAGTGAAACAGAACCTATTTCTCCTCCAAACGTATTGCTGAGCTAAAGCGGCCTGGGGAGGTGAGTGCACTTTGGAATAGTAGGGTATTCGCTGACCTTTAGCGAGTAAATGCATTTCAGTTTTCATATCTAACCTTTGCACCTACAAGGAGATGTTGATCGCAGGGATGAGAGCTGAAAACGTCCTGGTCGGCATAAGCAGCCGCGTACGTCGCTTTGAGAAATGTCTCTGACCAGTCTGGCCGGTTTGTGGAGGACTAAGGGAGAGGCGGCCCTGATGTGGATGGCCAAGCCTAGCCCAATCTCGTCGGGTCTTGGAAGCTAAGCAGGGTCGGCCCTGGTTAGTATTTGGATGGGAGACCTCTAAGAAAGTCCAAGGTCGCTACATGGAGGCAGAAAATGGTGAACGAATTCTGTTTGCTCTGCCCTGACCTAGATAGGCCAGGCTAGCCCCGTCTCATCAGATCTTGGCAGCTAAGCAGGGTTGAATTCAGGGGTCATTTCCTGCGGGAGTGCACAGGAGCGGAGCTCCGGCAGTAAAGAGCCCAGGGGGCGGGCACATGCAGCAAGCCCCGCCCCCTGCTCCCAGCAGCCCTCAGTCAGAGCAACAAGCAGCCAGGTACGTTGCAGAGCTCCCCCCAGCCCCCTGGTCCAAAACAGTCCAGTGGCACCTTTAAGACCAATGTATATCCAGGTACAAGCTCTCCCTCCTCTGCGAGGACAGATCTGCATGCCCCCTCCAATAACTAGCAATCCAAAACAATCTAGTGGCACCTTTAAGGCCAAGGTATATCCAGGTACAAGCTCTCCCTCCTCTGTGAGGACAGATCTGCACATCCCCCCCCCCCACAATAGCTAGGAATCCAAAACAGTCCAGTGGAGCCTGAGCGGTAGGTGTTGCCTTCTGACACACTTCCGGTGATGTCAGGGGGTGTGGCATATGCAAATAAGTTATGCTAATGAGCTCCTGCACCTCTTTTTCTATGAAATGACCCCTGGGGTTGATCCACGGGATGCCAGCCTCCAGATGGGGCTTGGGGAGCCCCTGAAATTACAGCTCATCTCCAAACTACAGAGATCAGTTCCGCTGGAGAAAATGGATGCTTTGGAGGGTGGACTCTATGGAATCGTAACCCACTGAGGTCTCCGTACTCCTCGGGCTCCATCCCCAAATCTCCAGGAGTTCCCAACCTGGATCTGGCAACTCTATCTCCTCATCCCCTGCCAGTGTCCCCTGCCAGTGTCCGGAGGAAGACCGGGCAACCCTTGTTGGCAGGGGTCGTTTCGTAGAAAAAGAGCTAGGGAAACTCATTAGCATAACTCATTAGCATATGCCACACCCCCTGACATCACCGAAAGTGTGTCATAAGGCCACACCCCCTGACATCACCGGAAGTGTATCATAAGGCCACACACCCCGCCCCCAACGGTCCCGGCCGCCGCCGGCGGCCCTGACCCTCCCTCTTCTCCTGCCTCCTCCTGGCTGAATGAGGGCCGGAAGCGGGGCGGCCGGAAGCGGGGGGCGGGGCTTCGTCATGTGCCCCGCCCCCCGTACCTCACCCGGGGGAACTGCGATCCCCCCCGAAATGACCTCTGCTTGTTGGTCCTGCAGCTTGAGGATATTCTCCACCACCAAGTATATAGCAGGGTGGTGATCATTTGCTTCAACCAACTTCCTAACGCCATCAGCTGGGATGGGTTTTCTGTGATGGTCTTCATCGTTCAAACCAGATCCAGGTGGTCAGCCGTGTTGGTCTGAACCCACAGAACAAATTTCGAGTCCAGTGGCACCTTTAAGACCAACATAGGTTTATCCGAGGTATGAGCTTTCATGGGCAAGGCACACTTTTTCAAATACATTGGAATGGCGTGTAAGGTTCAAACGTATAGACAGGGAGATTAACATGTAACATGATGGTGTTTAAGATATGCAAAGCCTAATATAACAAGCGAAGGTTACCTGTCTATAAGTCTGAACCTCACACACCATTCCAATGTATTTGAAAAAGTGTGCCTTGCCCATGAAAGCTCATACCTCGGATAAACCTATGTTGGTCTTAAAGGTGCCACAGGACTCTAAATTTGTTCATTTTTCAAGCTGTTGGTGAACAGAAAACATCTCCCAAGTTCTGTATCCCCCAGTTTGGTGTTGTGGTTAAGAGAGGCAGACTAATCTGGAGAACTAGGTTTGATTCCCTACTCCTCCTCCACATGAAGCCTACGGCTGCTGGGTGATCTCGGGCCAATCACGGTTCTCTCAGACTTCTCTCAGCCCCACCTACATCACAAGATACCTGTTGTGGAGAGAGGAAGGGAAGGCGATCATAAGCCACTCTGAGACTCCTCTGGGTCGTGAAAAGCAGGGTATAAGAAACTACTCTTATTCAGTTAAAATGATCAGAAGTCAAGATTCAAGAGGGAGTGGAATGGCCTAATCCTAACCCTCTTCCCTGTGAAATGAATAGAGCTGTTTGACATGTTCCTCAGCAGCCTGAATAGTCCTCACTGACATCCAGTTTGGTGTAGTGGCTAAGTGCGTGGACTCTAATCTGGGAGAACCGGGTTTGATCCCCCACTCCTCCACTTGTACCTGGCTGGATGACTTTGGGCAACTCGTAGTTCTGATAAGAGTTGTTCTTGAAAAGGCCCAAGATTATTATTATATTTACATGTTCCACTCAATGTGCAGAGCTGCTTATTTCCATGTGCTCAGATTGTGGGAAGAAGTGCTTTCCCATTTATGCTTCTTCTTTTTTTAAAAAGGTACGTATCCACAGATGTCTCCAACCTTCTTCTAGATGGGACTTGTGGTTAATATCCAGATCTGGGTTCCTGTCAAAGCATGAGGAAACTGCTTTCTTCTCTTCTCTGTCTTTAAAGTGGTACAGTCCTCCTTAAGTCAAAGAGGGGGAGGAAGGAGAGCATGTGGATCTCGGGATGATGAACTAGGCCAATCTAGGCATGATGAACTAAAGCGATGGCGAACCTAAACAGCATGATAAAAAGTAAGAGACATCACCCTGCCAACAAAAGTCCGCATGGTCAAAGCAATGGTATTCCCAGTAGTCCTGTACGGCTGCGAGAGTTGGACTATAAGGAAGGCCGAGCGCCGAAGAATAGATTCTTTTGAACTATGGTGCTGGAGAACACTCTTGAGAGTCCCTTGGACTGCAAGAAGATCAAATCAGTCAATCCTCAAAGAAATCAACCCTGACTGTTCCCTGGAAGGCCAGATAATGAAAATGAAGCTCAAATACTTTGGCCACCCAATGAGAAGGGAGCACTCACTGGAGAAGACCCTGATGCTGGGAAAGATTGAAGGTCAAAGAAGACGGGGACGGCAAAGGATGAGATGGTTAGACAGTGTCAGCGATGCAACGAACATGAAATTGAGCAAACTTCAGAGGATGGCGGAAGACAGGAGGGCCTGGCGGGATCTGGTCCATGGGGTCACGAAGAGTCGGACTCGACTGTGTGACTGAACAACAACAGAGACCCTACAGTTAAGCGTCCACGATGTATGATTAGCCTATTATTTTAATTGTAAGCGGCCTCAGGCAGGGCTATGATGACGTGGCACAGAAATCTCTTAAATAAATAAGCAAATAAATAAGTCTGGTTTAAAACCATGGCTGACCACATGCCTCAGAAGGTCTTTGAGCAGGACATAGAGGCCACAGGCCTTTGGCCCCCAAACTGATATTCAAAGGTATATTCCCTTTCCAAATGGAAGTGCTGGTATATTTCCGAATGGCAGTTTCTAGGGAGTGACCCCGGGGGAAGCTTTTGGTGTCTGAATTTCTCTCAAAATTTAAGAGAGAACGTGGATGAGGAAGTGAGACAATCGAAACATGAAGCTGGAAGGGTCCCAAGTGTCATCTAGTCCAACCCTCTGTCCAGTGCAAGAAATCCCTAACTATCCCCCCCCCTCCTCAGTGACCCCCGCTTTATGCCTAAAAAGGTAAAGGTAAAGGTCTCCCTTGCTCGAAGGCCCATCGAGTCCGACTCCAGGGTTGCGGTGCTCATCCCCGTTTCAAAAGACAGATCTTGGCTGTTTAAGCAGAGTCAGCCACAGTTAGTACTAGGGTGGGAAACCACCATGGAAGACAGGGGTTGCGGTGCAGAGGAAAGCAATGGCAAGCCACCCCTGTTCAGCTCTTGCCTGGGAAACACCATGTTTCTGGAGTCGCCATGAGTCAGTTGCAACTTGACGGCATGTGGCACACTCGGGTCTTGGACTGCTGAACTACCGACCTTCCACAGCCTGCAGTCTCAGGGACCCCCGCTTTATGCCTAGAGGAAGGCAAAAACCCTCCAGGAGGAAAACTTTTTCCTGACTCTAAAGTAGCAATCAGCATTTCACTGTGCATAGAAGAAAGGGCCACAAGAGCCAAGCACTGCATCATCCCTTCCTGCCCTCCCTCACACAGTCTGTCTAAAATCAGTTTGTTGTGGTGGTTAAGAACGTGGCCACTAATCTGGGAGAACTGGGTTTGATTCCCCATGCCGCCACATGCAGCTGCTGGGTAACCTTGGGTCAGTCACAAGTTCTCTCAGAGCTGTTTTCTCAAGAGCAGTCCTCGAAAGAGCTCCCTCAGCCCCATGTACCTCACAGGCAATTTTCCCTCTAAGCTGTGGGGTCTGGTGAGCAAAAATTCTACTTTGTGTGCTACTGTCATTCAAGTTGTGAGCGAGCGATTTGGCTGCTGCATACATTAGTCTGCTCTGGAGCCATCCCTTCCTGAGCTGAGACAAAAATGCGTGAGCCGGAGGCTAAAAAACTGTGAGCCAGCTCACAGTAACTCAGCTTAGAGGGAACACTGCTCACAGGGTATCTGTTGTGGGGAAGGGAAGGGAAAGGAGATTGTAAACTGCTCTGAGACTCCACGTGAGGGTGGGGCAGGGCTTTTTTTGTAGAAAAAGCCCAGCAGGAACTCATTAGCGTAATAGGCCACACCCAACAACAGAAACTCATTAGCCTATTAGGCCACACCCCTGACATCACAGCTCATCGGCAAATTAGGCCACACCCCCATTTTGTCACACCCACCTTTTGCTTCTTATTCTGTTTACCTTGTTTGTTGTCAAAACGCAGGGGGTTTTTTGTAGCAGGAACTCCTTTGCATGTTAGGCCACACACCCCTAATGTAGCCAATCCTAATGAGTTTCTGCTGTTAGGTGTGGCCTATTATGCTAATGAGTTCCTGCTGGGCGTGGCCAACTCGGGAGCCAGCCGGAACTCCGTTCCTGTGCGTTCCTGCCCAAAAATAGCCCTGGGGCGGGGTATAAATCCCATCTCCTCCTCCTCCTCCTCTTCTTCTTAAGTCATAGAATCAGCATTGCTGTCAGATAGCCATCTAGCCTCTGCTTAAAAACTTCCTAAGAAGGAGATCCCACCACCTCCCGAGGAAGCCTGTTCCACTGGGGAACCGCTTAACTGTCAAAAAGTTCTTCCTAATGTTTAGCCGAAAAATTCTTTTTGGTTTAATTTCAACCTGTTGATTGTGGTCTGCCATGGCTGACGGGGGGAAAGGACAGAACGGAACAACACAACCCATAGGTAGGGCTGCCAAGCCGCGGCGGGGGATCTGCACATCTTCACAGGATCCCTGCCACAGGGGACAGCGATATGCGTTGCGCCGCCTACGCCAGGCGACGGCGGTGCAACGCGTATTGTTGTCCCCCGCGACAGGGATCCTGTGAACACGTGCGGATCCCCCGCCGCGGCTTGGCAGCCCTACCCATAGGGGAGAAAAACACGAGAGCAGAAACATCTGCTCAAAAAAAAACCCCACACACATCGCAGAAGGATTCTACAGAGAAATTATGTATTTGGGAAACGGATGTAAACCCTAGAATGAAGCCCTATTGATTTCCTTGTAAATATACTTCTGAAATGCATTCTAAGAATGGTCTCCCTAGGGCGGCTAGTTTTCAGTCCATTCCACAGAGTAGCTACAAAGGGGGATTCCCAGGGTATGGGTTGAAGGCACACGGTGGTCCTTTCCCCACTTGGATCTCGTTCCTGGTTTTATCAGAGTTCACCTCGGGACAACATACCTTGCATTTCTCCCTGGTTATAACAGCATCTCTTTATCCCGGGACAAGTGTGGAGCAAAACTGGGGTGACCTCCATATAATGTAGAAACATTAGAAGCCCTACCACTTTTGCCCACCCACCCCCCAAGCACCAAGAGAAAATCTGGAGTGGTGGGCAAATGCGGAAAGGACCGTTATGTCATGTTAACACTCAGGGCTTTTTTTGTAGAAAAAGCCCAGCAGGAACATATTAGCATAATATGCCAAACCCAACAGCAGAAACTCATTAGCATATCATGCCACACCCTGACAGAGCAGCTCATTAGCATATTAGGCCACACCCATGTTACCAGAACTGTGATCATCCAGCCACACCCACCTTTTGCTTGTTATTCTGTTGACCTTGTTTGTTGTCCAAACCCAGGGCTTTTTTTGTAGCAGGAACCCCTTTGCATGTTAGGCCACACACCCCGAATGTAGCCAATCCTAATGAGTTACTGCTGTTGGGTGTGGCCTATTATGCTAATGAGTTCCTGCTGGGCGTGGCCAACTCAGGAGCCAGCTGGAACTCCGTTCCTGTGCGCTCCTGCCCAAAAATAGCCCTGTTAACACTTATACTTCGCTTCAGTTCTGTTTTTAGACTTCTGGCTGGTTCAGTTCTGTTTTTAGACTTCTGGCTGGCTGCCTTGCTTACTGTGTCCCATCGGTAGATTGTGTTGACTCACTCTGCATAATCCGCCTGGAGTTCAAGTGAGAAAGGCGGATAATAAATAAATCAGGCTGTCTGATTGATTAATATTGTTTTTGTAATCCATCTTGAATCAGTTGGAATATAAATGAAGTAAAGAAATATATAATGACAGAATAAAGGTTGCTGGTTTGACCATAGAGACATTTGATCTTAATGTTTTTTGAGCCTGCCCGGCAGGGAGGGCAGGATATAAATCTAATAAATCAAATCAAATCAATCAATCAATCAATCAATAAGAGAGACTTTTTTAAAATGCTGTCCTTGCTTCACACAGAAGATGGCACTGAAGAACTTTGTTCTAAAGCAGTGGTCACGTTTTCCATGCTAATCAGCCGAAGAGAATATGTTTTATCTTTTCTATTTCAGACAAACAATTAAGACAACCATAGATAAACATCTGCTTTTCTGCAGGCTTCCCAAGAGCTTCGCTAATTAGAAGCAGAGAAGCAAGCGGTGGCTCTTCTGATATTAGGTGAGATAAATATCTTCCATGCCAGGGAAAACGTGGTTTGTCATATAAAAGAAACATATCTGTGCGTGTAGAGAAAGATCAAGATGGGTAGCCGTGTTAGTTTGTCTGGAGCAGTAGAAAAGAGCAAGAGTCCAGCGGCGCCTTAAAGACTAACAAAATTTGTGGCGGGGTAGGCGCTTTCGTGAAGTGAGCAATGACGCACGAAGGCTCCTATGCTGCCACAAATTTTGTTAATCTTTAAGGTTCTACTGGATTTTTGCTCTTTTGTATGTATGCATGTCTTTTTAATGCATCAGAACACCGAGGCAGTGTTCTAAGTAAATAATATTACACGTTGTAAATCGATGGAAACATAAAGTCTTCGTGTCATGCTGAAGTAATTGACTGGTCTCTCACCTCCGGTAATCTGAGAATGAATTAAGCTCCAATAACATGTGTTTGCTGTCTCAGCTAAGTTCACGGGAGTGCCATAAATAAGCACACACTTTAGCAAATGTATTCATTTTGCATTTTGTCAAATGTCCATGTCATTAGGATGCTGGGGTAGGAGAGTCGCATAGTCAAAACTATCTTAAATAAAGCATGTCATAACATTTATTTTATTTTTATTCCCCCCCCCCTGAACTCTCCCATGGGTTGGGGCCTTCACAGTGTAACCGCGAAGAAAGTTACTATAAGCCCATTGAAATCAATGGACTCGGACTGTGTGTGGGTGTACTGTCAGAGTGTCATGGAGTCCTACCTGTTGAGTGGCAAACTATAGTGGAGTCACCTTTTTTGCTGTCCTTCAGAAGAACTTGTCGGCCATGGACATGTGTCAAGTGCAGGATTCCCAACTCTACCATGTCAAATACCAAGAGATTTTGGGAGGCAGTGCATGGGGAGGGCTGAGTTTGGGGAGGATGAGTTGTCACTTCAAGGTGAT
Organism: Gekko japonicus; assembly: GCF_001447785.1. Lineage (NCBI taxonomy): Eukaryota > Metazoa > Chordata > Lepidosauria > Squamata > Gekkonidae > Gekko > Gekko japonicus. Next base: position 381,218 of record NW_015164223.1, read on the forward strand.
GCTCTAGGCTACTTCCTCAAGTCTCTGTGCTATTTACCATAGAAACTGGAGGAAATTCCTATAGTGTCACTATGTGGGCATCATTTCCCCCTTTCTCCTCAGTTTCACAGGAGTGGGAAATCAGGTCTGGGAAATTCTCCAGCCTGGGTGGGTAAATGGAGAACTAGTAAAGGGCAAAGGTGATCTGCCTTTCTCTTCAGGCATGCTGAGAGAAGAACCAGTACAGAGAGGTGAGGTCACTCAGTGGTGGTGAAGATTCCGCCATGGATCTGACCCTTGATTTCTTGGACAAGGTCGGCTTCCTGATGCTCAGTTTCTCTTCCCTGTCCCTGGATTTCTTGGTCTGTTCCTCATAGTTCTAGCCTGTAATTCCATGAGACCTCCAGGCCCGACCTGGAGGCTGGCAACCCTATGTGCATACTCTCACTGGATCCTATCCAGTGAGAGACCAAAGGCCCCACACATAGGGATGGACATGAACCAAACGACAAAGCAAAATTCATCAAAGGTTTTGCCCCGTTCATGGTTTCCGAACCAAAGTCTGTGACAGGTCTACCGTTATGAACTTTTGAAGCAGTTCGTGGCAGTTTGTAGCAGTTCATGTATAGAGCAGAGAGCCACAAAATAGCTGAGCTACTCCCCACCGCTCAGCTGTTTTTCCCGACTGTCTCATGCACTCTTTAGTTTAAAGGGAGTGCATAAGACAGCCCGAAACAGCTGAGCGGCAGGGAGCAGGCTGTTCTCTGTTACTCAGCTGTTTGGGGGCTTTTTACAAATCCCATTTAAAGAGACTGTGGCCCTTTCAACGGGGTTTGCCTGGCCACAAACCACAAACTGGTTCAGATTGTGAACGAACTCCCAGTTTGGTTCGTGGATCGGCCACGAACTGACACAAATTGCATTTTTTCCAGTCCGTGCTCATCCCTACCCATGCTCCTGTCATTCTGCAAACTCTGTAAAACAGGACTGTTCAGGAGGACGTTTTTATAACTAGCTAATATGGCTGTATTGAAATGGAATTGTTCAGGAAGGTGCTTTTATAAATGGAAAGGGATTGCAGGCTAAACTACTGTATATGGTACGTATTACCCACCAGCTGTAGGTATTATCTTGCTCTCCCTGTATTGTTTCTACATATATAATGCCATTTACTGCATTGTTTAATGTATCATGCCTAATACTTTTTGCTTGGTTCAGATTTCTCTAAGCCTAGTCCTGTTATTTTGTGGCCCCATTTTATGGAATGGCCTCCCCGATGGAGTCAGGAAGACGCCCGCTTTTCTTTCATTTCACAAACATTGCAAAACTCATTCATTCAGGAGGCATTTTTATAAAGTGATAGGGCTATATTGTAACAGAATGACCTGGGGAGATGCTTTAATAAAGGGAACGGGACTGCGAACAATATTACTGTGTACATATTATCTGTTGCTATATGCATTATTTCACTATGTAATTTCTGCATTGTTAAATATGCCATGGAAATATTTATGCTTTGTTTCAGATTTGCTCTGTGTAATCCACTTTAAAGGGGCCATGGTGGCTCAGGGGTTAAGATGCTGAGCTGCAGACCGGAAGGTCGGTAGTTTGGCAGTTCGAGACCCTAGTGCCGCGTGGCGGAGTGAGCTCCCATCTCTGGCCCCAGCTCCTGCCAACCTAGCAGTTCGAAAGCAAGAAATTGCAAGTAGATAAATAGATACCACTTTGGTGGGAAGGTAACAACATTCTGAGTTCCTCAGTGTTTAGTCATGCCGGCAACATGACCACAGAAACTTCTTCGGACAGCGCTGGCTCTTCGGCTTGGAAACAGAGATGAGCACTGCCCCCTAGAGTTGGATTCGACTGGCTTTCAAGCAAGGGAACCTTTACCTTTACCTAAAGCAGATTGAAGGTGAGGCTAAGTGCATAGCAAAGTGAAATTCCAGAGCAGTAAAAGAATGGAACATGGAAAACATGCTTCCCCCTATGTAAAATGGTATACCTTGCTGCTGTGCATGCAGAAGATCCCAGGTTCAATCCCTGGCATCTCTAGTCAAAAGAATCAGAATATGAAAGATCTGCACCGGAGACCCTGGAGAACCACTGCCAGTCTAAGTAAACAGCTTGACCATGATAAACCAAAGGTTTGATTCGGTATAAGGAAGCTTCATTTGTTCCTGCCATCTTGGAGGAAGGCCGTGAGATATATGTGGTTGACCCATCTTTCTTGACTAAGTGACGTTAACCTTCCATTTTCTCCTTGTGCAATAAGTGACTCAGCTCTGGCTGATTAGTTCCCTTCCTCGATCTCCAGCAAGTCACCTTTCATTCATTTCTGGGCCGGGAAAAAAGCGTCTCAATGATTTTGTCACCTTCGGTCTCAAGCACCGAAGATGGATCGCAGCTGTCTGCATATGGCCCTGCCTGCCTACGGAAGATTCGGCAAAAAAACGCACTCCTAGGTTAATAATGTCACCCGCGATTGTCGTTTCCAGTGGGGTTACGTAAGGTTCTTATGAAAACGTTCTTATCAGTTTAAATGTCTGAATTGGTTCTGCCTAGCACAGAAAGAAATTTCAGTTACCGGCCTTGGAAGCATTGTCCTTGATGAAAATACTATTGCTCCACCTTGTGGCTGGGAATGAATGGAATGGCCTCCCCGATGGAGTCAGGAAGACGCCCGCTTTTCTTTCATTTCACAAACATTGCAAAACTCATTCATTCAGGAGGCATTTTTATAAAGTGATAGGGCTATATTGTAACAGAATGACCTGGGGAGATGCTTTAATAAAGGGAACGGGACTGCGAACAATATTACTGTGTACATATTATCTGTTGCTATATGCATTATTTCACTATGTAATTTCTGCATTGTTAAATATGCCATGGAAATATTTATGCTTTGTTTCAGATTTGCTCTGTGTAATCCACTTTAAAGGGGCCATGGTGGCTCAGGGGTTAAGATGCTGAGCTGCAGACCGGAAGGTCGGTAGTTTGGCAGTTCGAGACCCTAGTGCCGCGTGGCGGAGTGAGCTCCCATCTCTGGCCCCAGCTCCTGCCAACCTAGCAGTTCGAAAGCAAGAAATTGCAAGTAGATAAATAGATACCACTTTGGTGGGAAGGTAACAACATTCTGAGTGCCTCAGTGTTTAGTCATGCTGGCAACATGACCACAGAAACTTCTTCGGACAGCGCTGGCTCTTCGGCTTGGAAACAGAGATGAGCACTGCCCCCTAGAGTTGGATTCGACTGGCTTTCAAGCAAGGGAACCTTTACCTTTACCTAAAGCAGATTGAAGGTGAGGCTAAGTGCATAGCAAAGTGAAATTCCAGAGCAGTAAAAGAATGGAACATGGAAAACATGCTTCCCCCTATGTAAAATGGTATACCTTGCTGCTGTGCATGCAGAAGATCCCAGGTTCAATCCCTGGCATCTCTAGTCAAAAGAATCAGAATATGAAAGATCTGCACCGGAGACCCTGGAGAACCACTGCCAGTCTAAGTAAACAGCTTGACCATGATAAACCAAAGGTTTGATTCGGTATAAGGAAGCTTCATTTGTTCCTGCCATCTTGGAGGAAGGCCGTGAGATATATGTGGTTGACCCATCTTTCTTGACTAAGTGACGTTAACCTTCCATTTTCTCCTTCTGCAATAAGTGACTCAGCTCTGGCTGATTAGTTCCCTTCCTCGATCTCCAGCAAGTCACCTTTCATTCATTTCTGGGCCGGGAAAAAAGCGTCTCAATGATTTTGTCACCTTCGGTCTCAAGCACCGAAGATGGATCGCAGCTGTCTGCATATGGCCCTGCCTGCCTACGGAAGATTCGGCAAAAAAACGCACTCCTAGGTTAATAATGTCACCCGCGATTGTCGTTTCCAGTGGGGTTACGTAAGGTTCTTATGAAAACGTTCTTATCAGTTTAAATGTCTGAATTGGTTCTGCCTAGCACAGAAAGAAATTTCAGTTACCGGCCTTGGAAGCATTGTCCTTGATGAAAATACTATTGCTCCACCTTGTGGCTGGGAATGAAAATAGACACCCCCCCCCCCCCGCCAAATGCAGCTCTTTGGAACCTCTCTACACACGAAGCCAAGCAGATTTCTCAGACTAACCTGGATAGCCTTGGATAGTCCGATCTCATCAGATCTCAGACTCTAAGCAAGGTTGACCCTTGTAAGTATCTGGATGGGAGACCACTAAGGAAGTCTAGGTGGTTACATAGAGGCAGGCAATGGCAAACCACCCCTCTTGCCTTGAAAACGCAATGGGGTCGCTATAAATCGGCTGTGACTCAATGACGCTTTCCACAACCACCACCCACAGCAACAATCCTGATGATGCCAGGCCCCAAGGAGGACAGGCTGGCTGTTACCAGGGCCAGAGCTTTTGCGGGACCTTGTGCAGCTCCGCAGGGCCTGCAAGACGGAGCTCTTCCACCAGGCTTTCAAGTAGGAGCCGCCACCACTACTGTACCATCGTTATGTTACCATCAGTACTGTCTGGCTCTGGGAAGAGAGAACGACAGTGGCGCGTGGAACTGAGAGCATTGAGTAGATGTACCATCTTGTGACCTCATCTTTGTGGAAGATCAGACTGGAACAGCCAGAGCACTTATTTTGATGTAAATGTAGTAATGATTTTATATGGTTTTAATCTGTTTTATCTGTTGGCTTGTGCCTATTTGTGAGCCGCTCTGAGCCCGCGCTGCGGGGAGGGTGGGCTATAAATTGAATTTATAAATAAAATAAATATCAACAACCTGTAACTCATTCCATGCAGATGCATGCAAAGCGTAGGCACAGGGCAACTTTGTGATTTGGGGTATTCTGGGCGGCCGTCGGATGTAACATCATTGGAATGCAATGATGGGATGATCACTTCCTCTAGTCAAACCAAATGGAATCATTTGATGAATGAGGAAAAAAATGACTTTTGAGCATTCCAAATCATAATGTCAGTTTCGGGGTCAAAGCCCCCCAAGGCTCACTGGGTGGCAGGTGGCTAGTTGTATCCTCTCAATCTCAGAGGAATTTTGCAAGGATGGATGATAGGATACTACCCTCAGCTTCTTATAAGGCTGCCAAGTTCCTGGTCAAGGGAGGGGATGTCCCGCCCTGAGTTCCTGTTGCCGGGAGCTGCTTGGAGCAGCAATCGGGGGGATAAATTAAAAATAAAATTATATATATATATTATATTTATATATTGAAAAACTCACAAGCATCACATCACAAGTATGATGATGTCACTTCCAGGCATAACCCTGCAATCACCAGAAACTCCATGGTAAAACCATAGTTTCCCACTGGAAACTGTATGGTAGAGTTTCCAGGAATTCCTAGAGCTACCCATTGCCACTTCCGGGTGGAAATGACATCATCACCCTTGCATTAATGCCCACCACTCTCCAGTTCATCAAATCCTCTCTCTCTTGGACTCAGTTAGACACCCAGGTTCCTTGAAAGTCAGAGATCAAAAGGAAAATGTAGTGGTCCTTATACTAATTCCTTGGGAACATGTTATTGCATTAAGTAAAGAATCAATGGTATGGAGGCTGGGCATCATCTATTAGCAAAGTCCAGTCGCCTTACAGTTCCAACGTCCTTGTTGTTAACTGTGTTGGTGTTTGCAAAGAAAAAAAGGGAGAGCACATTTTACTTCCCTGTTGCAGTTTCTTTGGCTGCTTTCTGACGACCACTAATGATTGTTCTCCAGAAAGAGCCCCATCTATCATTCCCGTGCACGAACCATTACCGTGTCCCATCAGCATTGTCTCCACCAATCCCATTTGCTTGAGAAATGTGTGGCTAATGGAGTGACATCATGACAGCTGAGAGGTAATGCAACAACAGTACAGGGTACAGCGGTGCCATGCACCATCCGTTCCAGGTTTCTTTGAAAAACTGGCATTGAGGCACAAGGTAAGCAAGAGTCATCTTGGGGAACTGGCCAAACCTGTTTTTGAAATGTTCCAAGGACACCCCCCCATCATCTTTGCAACAGCGCCACCTGCAGGGGGAAATTAAACATGCTGTAATTGGCATGTGACAATCTAACAAAATGCCTCCATCGTGAGAAGCAGTGCTTATGGATCTTTTAAAATATTTATAACGGCTAATAAATGATCTCACAATAATAACAGTAATGATTGCTTATGGATCTAACTACGGCCAATTCAGGTTATCGTTCCCAATTTCTTTTTATAAAGAACAGGGAAACAATTTGGATGAGTCATTCTGTAGGCATCTTTACACTACCTTAATAACAATTATAACTAGCAGTACTTGTAAAAGCAATACAACAGGGACTAGAAAGATGTGACAGGTAACAAATGCATTGGCTGGAAGCAGGTTAAGTTCTTATTAGCAGGATTAGTGGTGGCTCAAGTGGTTAAGTTGCTGAACTGCAGGCTGTGGAAGGGCGGTAGTTCAGCAATTCGAGACCCGGGTTGCCGCATGACAGAGTGAGCTCCCGTCTCTAGTTCCAGCTCCTGCCAACCTAGCAGTTTGAAAGCAAGAAATTGCAAGTAGATAAATAGGTACCACTTCGGTGGGAAGGTAACAGCGTTCCGTGTGCCTTGGTGTTTAGTCATGCTGGCCACATGACCACAGAAATGTCTTCGGACAGCGCTGGCTCTTCGGCTTTGAAACGGAGATGAGCACTGCAACCCTAGAGTCGGATTCGACTGGGTTTCGAGCAAGGGAACCTTTACCTTTTTAATATAAGGAGAGATATGTATAAGTATACACATAGATACACATGCAGGGTATGCATATTTTGAGATATATATTTATTTTGCCAAATAAAGTCAGGGCTACAGTCGTGGGACCTCACAGAGCTAAGCCAGGAAGCACACAAATAACAAACAAAAGACTGGGTGTGCATGTTATGCATGCATACCACGTGTATTTGTAAAATATACTTTAGGGAGAGAGAGAAAGTTCACACATGCATAGCATGCATACATAAAACATACACACAGTAGAATAGACATATACACACATGCACACATATGAACAGACACATAGCTTACAGGCGTGTCTCTGTTCCACCCATTTCCACACATGCGAAGGTGCCTCTACAAAGACTGAAAATTTTCAAGTTCAGTGGATCTGAACCCGAAAAATTCTGATTTTATTTTTTTTTGGTGCGCACCCCTAGTAACCGTGGGCTTAAAATGGGGAGGAGGGGTGTTTATGTTGGGATACGAATTTGGATTTACGTATCTGACTTGCACTCTTGGAATACGAAAGGAGGCCTCTCTGAGGCAGCGCACAAAGCAAAAATATCATACGGAAGCAGGAGATCTGTACATCCTCAAGTCGTCTTTGTTTTAGTACACCACTAAAAATACATCTAAAATGAATTTCATCATTGTCGGCAGGACGATAATATATCTTGCAAGCATCTGATATTTTTGCAGGCCTCTCATTCTGTTTTGCTGTTGCCTTCCCTCCAAACCGTGACCACAATTTATTGCATGAAGTAGCTCTGTTCAAGGCAAGCCCAACACTGACATCTGGTGGCTGACCCAAGGTTGTACACTGGGCAGCGTTAGATCAGTGTATTCTGGAACTGATGGGTAATTAATGGAATAATCTCAGCTGTCCGTCTGAATATGTACAGTGAAGGTCTTTTCAGGGGAAAGGTAACAGAGTATGGAAATAGTAGCATTGTAGGTTATCTGAAAAAAAACTGCAATACAAAATCTTTCATGTATATCAAAAAGTCAACAATAGTGCAATTCTTTTTTTTTTAACTTTTAAAATTTTCAATTTTCAATTATATTCTTCAGTAGCAGTTCGAAAGCAAGAAATTGCAAGTAGATAAATAGGCACCACTTCAGTGGGAAGGGAACAGCGTTCCGTGCACCTTGGTGTTTAGTCATGCCGGCCACATGACCACGGAAATGTCTTCGGACAGCGCTGGCTCTTCAGCTTTGGAACGGAGATGAGCACCGCAACCCTAGAGTCAGATTCGACTGGCTTTCGAGCAAGGGAACCTTTACCTTTACCTATAGGTCGATAAAAATAATGACGCCCCTTATTTCCAATGCAGGAAGTTCAAAGGGAGCATGAAATGAAGAATTTCAGGAGGTCAGTCAAATGTATCAAGAACTAGCTTAACATACAGGTTGTTGTTTGTTTCATAATGTCACAGTATTTTATATAAGAAGAAGAAGAGGAAAAGATTGGATTTATACCCCGCACTTCACTACCCGAAGGAGTCTCAGAGCAGCTTACAATCTCCTTTTCCCTTCCCCTCCCTCACAACAACCCTCTGAAGTAGAACGGATGTGGCAGAGAGGTCTTAACCCTGGATCTTCCAGATCCTAGTCTGCGACTCTAGCTATGACACCACACAGACTGTTTCCTCCTACACTTTCTCCAACAGGGGTTGGGATCTTGTGGATGCACAGGTTGGATTTTATCCAACTAGCACCATACTAAGTGCTCTGTAAGTCGTTCTAATAATGCTCGCATGAAGATGTGAAGCCATGGCATTGGTTCCATGTGGTGTTCACATCTAGGCCTGGGTTCAAGTCGGTGTACACTGAATATACTGTGGTGTTTGACATCCTACCACTTTGCTAAGGAAAATGGGAAGCTTCTCTCCAGCTTGAGTGCCTCTTCCTTCAACAGAAGAACAACTCTGAAAGGACTTGTGACTGACCCAAGGTCACACCAGCAGCTGCATGTGGAGGAGTGGGAAATCAAACCCGGTTCTCCAAAATTAGAGTCTGCGCTCTTAACCACTACACCAGAAGAAGAAGAAAAAGAAGAAGAGGAGGAGGAGGAAATTGGATTTATACCCCACCCTTCCTCTAGTCTCTGTGCTCATGTGACAGCAGCTCATGTGAAAGGGATCTAGGTGTTCTGGTTGATCGCAAGCTAAACATGAGCCTGCAGTGTGATGTGACTGCAAAGAAAGCTAATGCAATCTTAGGATGCATTAACAGAAGCATTGTGTCCAGATCACGGGAGGTGGTAGTTCCACTCTATTCTGCTATGGTCAGGCCTCACCTGGAGTACTGTGTCCAGTTTTGGGCACCACATTTTAGGAAGGATGTTGACAAGCTCGAGTGTGTCCAGAAGAGGGCAACCAGGATGGTGAGAGGGTTGGAATCCAAGTTTTATGAGGAAAGGCTGAAAGAGTTGGGTATGTTTAGCCTGGGAAAGAGAAGGCTTAGAGGGGACATGATTGCAGTCTTCAAATATTTGAAGGGCTGTCATGTAGAAGATGGAGCAGATCTATTCTCTCTTGCTCCAGATTGCAAGACTAGATCTAATGGGTGGAAATTACAAAGGAGTCGATACCGGCTAAATATCAGGAGAAACTTCCTAACTGTAAGAGTGGTTGAGCAGTGGAACAGACTGCCTCGGGAGGTGGTGGATGCTCCACTAGACATTTTCAAGGAGAGGCTGGACGACCATCTTTTGGCTATGTTGTAGGGCTATCTTTTGGCTATGCTCCTGCAGAGTGCAGGGGGTTGGACTAGATGACCTGCAAGGTCCCTCCCAACTCTAACATTATATGATTCTATTAATAATTTTAGAATAATAATTTTAAAATAACATTTATGACGCTTCTTAAGGCACACTCTATATATTCCTTACTTAGTATTATTCTAAACTTTTTGTTTGTTTGTAACATATATAGAAAACTATTTAAAAGTATTATACATTAGTAGTGAGTATAATTTCTCCCTGTCTCTGTGGTTATTTCAGGAGATGCCAACTTTTTATATCAGGTAATACAGACTTATTTTAAAGTTATTAACCTTGACCATAATATGAAAAAGAAGAAGAAGAAGAGATTGGATTTATACCCCGCCCTTCACAACCCAAAGGTGTCTCAGAGTGGCTGACAAACTCCTTTCCCTTCCCCTCCCCACAACAGACACCCTGGGAGGTAAAAAAAGAAGAAGAAGAGATTGGATTTATACCCCACCCTTCACTACCCAAAGGTGTCTCAGAGTGGCTTACAAACTCCTTTCCCTTCCCCTCCCCACAACAGACACCCTGTGAGGTAGGTGGGGCTGAGAGAGCTCTGACAGAAACTGCTCTTTTTCAAGAACAGCTCCTATCAGAGCTACGGCTTGCCCAAGGCCATCCAGCCAGGTGCAAGTGGAGGAGTGGGGAATCAAACCCAGTTCTCCCAGATCAGAGTCTACACACTTAACCACTAGACCAAACTGAGTAATATGCTTTCTATTTCTGCAATTGGTCTTTTGTTTACTAGGTTCTTTAACTTTGCCATTACAGCGTATTCGGCTGATTTGTTGTCCAAGGCTTCTTTTGTTGGACAATCTTGATTGATTGATTGCCTTTCTCACTGTCACTAAAGGCGGATTATGGACAGTAAGTCAATACAATCAACTGGATGGGATATCCAGAGGACAACGCAATAGGACTAGTATAGTAGAAATCTGGAAGTGAACAGAAATCCTAAAATAGAACTGGAGCAAGGCACAAGTATCAACACGACAAGTTAAAGGATGCAAAAATTACACACTAGGTCTACTGACCTGGATGGCCCAGGCTAATCAGGGAGAACCGGGTTTGATTCCCCACTTCTCCACTTGCAGCTGCTGGATGACCTTGGGCAAGCCGTAGTTCTCTCAGAGCTGTTCTCTCAAGAGCAGTCCTCGAAAGAGCTCTCTCAGCCCCACCTACCTTACAGGGTGTCTGTTGCGGGGAGGGGAAGGGAAAGGAGTTTGTAAGCCGCTCTGAGACTCCAAGTAAAGGGCGGGGTATAAATCCAATCTCCTCTTCTTCTCCTCTTCTATTACTGCTGCTGCTGCTGCTGGTGCTACTACTACTCCAGGGCTCTTTTTGTAGAAAAAGCCCAGCAGGAACTCATTAGCATAATAGGCCACACCCAACATCAGAAACTCATTAGCATATTAGTCCACACCCCTGACAGCACAGCTCATTAGCCCATTAGGCCGCACCCACATGTTACCAGAAGTGTGGTCATCCAGCCACACCCACCTTTTGCTTCTTATTCTGTTTACCTTGTTTGTTGTCAAACCAGGGCTCTTTTTGGAGCAGGAACTCCTTTGCATGTTAGGCCACACGCCCCTAAAGTAGCCAATCCTAATGAGTTTCTGCTGTTGGGTGTGGCCTGTCATGCTAATGAGTTCCTGCTGGGCGTGGCCAACTCGGGAGCCAGCCGGAACTCCGTTCCTGTGCGTTCCTGCCCAAAAATAGCCCTGACTACAACTAGCCTGATCTTGTAACATCTCTTCTTTAGTCATAACCAGGATTAGTCCAATTGGAACCAGAGATTGTTAGATGTCAGGGAAGAGACAACGGCCAATGTCAGCCCTGGTTAGTACTTGGATGGGAGACCACCAAGGAAGTCCAGGGTTAATACACAGAGGCAGGTGAACGTCTTGCCTTGAAGACCTTTGGGGTCACCAGGAGTCAGCTGTGACTCGACAGCACCATCAGGATCCTACTTACAGCGACAGGCAGCACGAGTTATATCCAATGCACTTACGTCACCATTTAACCTTTACAACGATCCAGCGAGGGAGGATAGGATAATAGTTTATCCCTGGTGCCCTTGGTGGCTGACTTTGAATCAGAAGCTGGATCTAGTTAGCTATGGATCTAGTCATGGCTGGATCATGCAGCCATGAAATTCTCCTTGGGAGAAAAATGATGGCAAACCTAGACAGCATGATAAAAAGAAGAGACATCACCCTGCCAACAAAAGCCTGCATAGTCAAAGCAATGGTATTCCCAGTAGTCATGTATGGCTGCGACAGTTGGACCATAAGGAAGGCCAAGTGCTGAGGAATAGAAACTTTTGAATTATGGTGCTGGATAGGCTTGCCAAGTCCCCCTGGGGGGCGGGGAAACCCCCACCCCAGAGGCCCGATCCCCGCCTCTGGCGGATCGGGCCCCGGGGGGAACCCCACCCCGACGTGTACATCACCCGGAAGTGACGCGACCACGCCGGGCACGCTGGGGGCGGGGCCACGGTCATCCGAGGGAAAACTCTACGGTTTTCCCTCGGATGGTTGTGGCCCCGCCCCCAGCGTGCCCGGCGTCGTCACGTCACTTCCGGGTGATGTGTGTGCGGTGTGCGTGCGCTTTGCGCGTGTGCGCGCACTCCAGCCACCAGCCGGGAGTCCCCCTGTGCAGCTCAAAAACCACTTGGCAACCCTAATGCTGGAGAAGACTCTTGAGAGTCCCTTGGACTGCAAGGAGATCAAATCAGTCAATCCTAAAAGAAATCAACCCTGACTGTTCCCTGGAAGGCCAGAGACTGAAGCTCAAATGCTTTGGCCACCAAATGAGAAGGGAGCACTCACTGGAGAAGACCTTGATACTGGGAAAGATTGAAGGTAAAAGAAGAAGGGGGCGGCAAAGGATGAGATGGCTAGACAGTGTTATCGATGCAATGAACATGAAATTAAACAAACTCCAGAGCACGACGGAAGACAGGAGGGACTGGCATGATGTGGTCCATGGGGTCGCGAAGAGTCAGACTCGACTGCGCGACCGAACAACAACAACAACAACTAGTTAGGGTTGTGCTGACCACTGTACCACACTGTCTCAGTCTATAGAAGTTCTGGAGTCTGCATGGGTTCCATTTGTGGAAAGCATATGCATTACCCAGTGTGATATATGGGCAACCTTGGGAGAAGTGGCAAAATTACTTCTGAAAGAGTCTAACTGACCCTGTATACAAATTGAGAGATCGATCAAGGAAACAACCTGTCATAACTAACATTTTTCCTCCCGCTCTTGGAACTTATTTTACAAGTCGGCACGTCAGTTTCGTTTCCTCTGTCTCGATGCCTCTTTGATCAGTTTTTCTTCTCATGAAATGCTTCTTTGTGGAAAGATGCCTCACTCTGGGGGGGAAAAAATCCGGCCTTTGAGAAGCAGCGATCTTTAGTTATAACCAGGATTAGTCCAATTGGAACCAGAGATTATTAGATGTCAGGGAAGAGCCAACAGCCAAGCCTGATAATTTTCCTGAGATATAAAACATTCCTTAGATCTGTGCACAAGAACGGAAGAAGAAAGTCCACTAATCTTTCTTTGTGGGTCAGAAGAACGCTGACCTTTGAAAAATGGGTGATATTTAGAATTTTAAGACGTTTGAACTAGAAAGGCCATGATTGCAGGCAAGAGAAAGTTGTAATTTTGAATAAAATGGAATAATGTAACATTTTTTAAAAAACCACGCACCATTGGTAATGATCAGAGAAAGTTGTAATTTTAAATAAAATGGAATAATGTAACATTTAAAAAAAACACATCCCATTGGTAATGATCAGTTTTTGTAAACAGCATGACTTACCAAGAATCTAGGGTTACTAACCTCCAGGTGGGGCCTGGAGATCTCCTGGAATTACAACTGATCTCTAGACTACAGAGACCGCTTCCCCTGGAGGAAATGGCTGCTTGGGAGGGTGGGGTCTGTAACGATTCCTTGTTTATGGGTGTGTGTCTCTTTAAAAGTTTGGTTGCATGTGATAGTCTAGAGTGCTTGAAGAGGCAAGTGGGGTGTGATTGGTGAGTGACAGAGAGGGGGAGGGGTTTTGGAACTGATGCTGTGTGGATGAATATGTAAGTCTATCAGGAGTGACAGTTTGAGGTTTTGACAGCTGAAGGGTGACAGTTGATGAGGACAGTTAAACAGTCAGCGTTAGTTCGTTCTGAAGTCTGAGAGAGAAGCAGTTTGTGTGTGTGCAGTTAAGAACAGCTGAGGTTGTTCTGAGAGAATAGTAAAATGTAAATGAAAGTAATTGAAGACAAAGTTTAGGAAAGGCTGTATGTCCTGGAGAGAAACAGTGAACTTACATGACCTTGAGTTAAAGTTACAAAGTTACATGCCAAGATCCCTGACAGTGAAGGGGAAAGTGTGTGAAATACCAAAGCAATTGTTTAGTATTTACCCATTCCTAGTTACAGTGTTCTACCATATTATTTACGAATTATATCAATAAATCTACTTTTATTTAAGATACCAGTTCTAAAAGAAATACTTCCCAGGAAACACATAGACCTTCATGAAAGCCTAAAAACCGACCTACCTACCCAGTGATAGAAATATTATAGTATAAAGGTTTGGAAAGCCTTAAATTTCCTGGTGGCAGCTGGATATACCCAGTAAAACAAAACATAAAGGACATTTTAAAGGGAAACCAGACCTCCCCAGATAAGGGGACATCACAGGGTCCATGCAGGGCTGGTCCCAGTTTTTTTTTGCACATGCGCCCCCCAATTTTCAAACATAAATGCATTTTAGGAAGAATGAACAACACAAAATCTGAAAGGTAGTGAGGTCGGTGGGGCTGAGAGAGCTCTTTCGAGAACTGCCCTTGAGAGAACAGCTCTGAGAGAACTTGTGACTGAGCCAAGGCCATGGCAGCAGCTGCATGTGGAGGAGGAGTGGGGGAATCCAACCTGGGTCACCCAGATTACAGCCTGTGCTCCTAACCACTCATTCCTGGGGGTGGGGAGGCCAGTGGCTCCTGCTCCTCCAAGAGGAGGAAGGCTGTGCTTCTGAGTGCACTGAAAGACCCGGCAGCGCGCGGCAGTCACCCACCTGGTCAAGAAAGTTGCAGGGCTTTTGGCGGGGGGGCTTTTGGTGGGGGGGCCGGTTGCCAGTTTGGCGCCCCTAAGGGTCGGCGCGCTCTAGGCGAGCGCCTAGTTTGCCTAGTGAGCGAGCCGGCCCTGGGTCCATGGCTCTATATGCACCTGAGGCCCAGGCCTGTAGCCAGGACTTTCTAAGTCAGGGGGTATTTTAATTAATTTAAAGTTAGAAAGGGGTATCGATGTCTCTTCATAGGGAAATGAAACAGAAATGGAAAGAGAAGAGAAGAAGAGGAATCAGTTGCTATATCTCAAAAGTGAATTTGGAAATCCCCCTCGTAAGAATGCTATGGCCGTTTGCCCTGTTACTAAATGCACTAAGAAAGTCTAATGAAGGGCCAATATTAAAACCCTAGTTAAAACTTATACTGTACAAAAACACAAGTATTTATTAAAAAGGCAGTTAAAAATATACATAAGGGCCCAATGAAAGCCTCGTAAAAAAATATAGCCTAAACACAAGGGCCTGACTAAGGGTTACCAGGACTAGTGAGGGTTGGGGGATTTGATTGGTAAGCATCCTGAGAAAAGTATGGGTGAAGAGGAGCAATAAAAGGATGCAAAGTGGCTAAATCAATTAAAGGTGACTCACATACTTCAGCTGGCCCCAGAGAGAGGTGCGGTGCAGGGGGAAGGCAAGGAGAAGCAGTGGCACAGGGGGAGTTTGTGGCGACCACCGCATCTTGCCAGAGAGTCAGGGGTCTGGGCTGAAAGGAAGTCAGGGGGCCTTGGCAGGAAGTTGGGGTGCAGGGCCCCAAAATGCCCCACTGTAGCCACGGGCCTGCTGAGGCCGCTCTGCTCCCTAAACCCTGGCCTCCCTAGGCTCCAACCCCCAGACTCCAGGAATTTCCCTTCCTGGAGCTGACAACTCTACAAAGAATCTCTGAGGAATCATGGCTACTTAAATAGGAAATGCCTTTTTTTCTATTCTTTTTTTTTGCCCCCCCCCCCGGAAGTTTGAAAATGACTCCTTCTGGAATTAACCATCTGTAGACAATGCTGTTTGTTTGCAGAAAAAGGATTAAATCTTTATATTTCTTTCTCTTTTGCCTTATTTCAAATGGAATGTCTTTTAGAATCCTGATAGTTTGTCCCCAATTTTCAAGGGTGTTCCTGTAGTTGCTTTCAGGATAGAATCCCTCACGTGTCGCTTTGAGAATCTAGCCACTATTTCCCCAGGCAGAGTATTCTTTTTGATGTACACGGAATAGGACCTATACACATCCATTTTTCTCTGCTTTCAAATCTGTAACTGGGGCTAATGCTTCACTCAGGAGTTGCTTTAGATTCTCACCTTTTAATTCTGAGACCCCTTGAAACCATAGGACCATATTTGCTTTCTCCATTTGCAGCTGTAAAAGTTGTGATTCTTCAGAGACTTGTTTCTTTTCCAGCTTTTGAACCTTCTTCTTAACTTTTTTGGCATTGCCATCCATTTCCTTAACCTTCTCAGCCGTTTGCTCCATTATTTTTAAAGTCTCAGTCAGTTGGAGCTGCTCAGTTGCAAGATTCTGATTTAGATTCATCAGTTGTTGTTCGATATTAGTCATCTGGTCCAGCAGAGGGTGCAAGGAATCTGCCAGCATTTTGGAAAGCTCGGTGGTCTCTTCCGGTCGAGGGCTCAAGCTGGCTGGTTTCATTTTTACTGGTTTGTCTTTCTCTGCCCTCTTCCCCACCATCTTTGTGGATTGTTTACTTTTATGAAAACTTCCTAAAGTCTGAAATATGCCCATATGCTTATCCGTGCTCTGGTAAGTCTCTCAAAATAGATTTCCATGCTTTTTCTTCCCTCCCTAAGTGTTTTGTTGTTTAGTTCATGCGTATGAGAGGAGCCCCTCCCCTGCTCGCTTTTTTTGCCATTCCCAGGGGGTAGTTTTCTTTTTAAATTCTCGTTTTGCTTTAACCCAACTCACAGTTCTTTGTTGGTCATACGACCTCACTCGGCATATGTTTTAAATGCTTTATCTCCGATGCTTGTCCTGGTCAGCAGCTCTAGATCCATACAGACACTCAGCAGCAGGACCGTTGGGGCGGAGGAGTGCCTCAATTCCCCAGCATCGTGCTGGCGAAGAGGCCACCCCTCAAAAGCCCCATGGCTAGGAGCCTTTTGCCAAGGCTCGGGGGGGTAGTGACCCGTCACCCCCCCCCTTTCCGCTGGTGCGCAGATCACATCCCCGGGAGATGCCTCCACCAGCATGTCGCCATAAACCGGCAGTCCAACTCTATTTCTAAAGCGCGTGCGTTCCTGAGACTCCAACTGGGAGAGTCTGGTGAGGATGGCAAGGAAGAAGAAGACAGCAAACCTAGTGATGAAATGGACTCTGCTACTTCCGATGAGGACTCTGTCTCTGAAAAAGGGGCAGCAGCCCCTAAGCGAGAATATCAATTAAGGATTAGAAAAGATAAAACAAAATGAAGGCTGAAGAACTCTGAGTTGTGCCTTAAGGCCTTAAAGATATTAATGATGCTCTTGTGATTTTCTTTAAATAGTGAAAACAATGGTTTTAAAAATAAATAATATAGCATG
>NW_015164223.1:398385-414193 GCF_001447785.1 Gekko japonicus
ACCCCCACCCCAGTGGACCACTAAGATCAGGGCTACCTATATAACCTGCACAGTGTTTTAATTAATTTAAATATTTGTGTGCCTTTTAATACTTTTTAGTCCTGGTTGTAAATGGTTGAAAGATGTATTGCTCCCCCCCCCCATTAAATTGTGATTTTACTCTGTAGGTTTTCATTTGAAGAAGAAAAAAAGAGATTGGATTTATGCCCTGCCCTTCACTACCCAAGGGAGTCTCAGAGTGATTTACAAACTCCTTTCCCTTCCCTTCCCCACAACAGACACCCTGTGGGGTAGGTGGGGCCGAGAGAGCTCTGACAGAAACTGCTCTTTTTCAAGAACAGCTCTTAGCAGAACTACGGCTTGCCCAAGGTCATCCAGCAGCTGTGAGCGGAGGAGTGGGGAATCAAACCCGGTTCTACCAGATTAGAGTCCGCACACTTAACCACTACCCCAAACTGGCTTCCTTCATGGCTCTTGTGAGAGCAGAAAAGGTGGGATATAAATGTTGTCACATAAGACAAAACAAAATGAATAATACTTCTAGCCAGGAAGGATGCTTCGCTCTTGGGGGGGGGGGGGGTTCTGTTTCCTACAGTTTTGTGGGTTTTTTGCCATGAAGTATAAATGGTTAGAAAAGTTTTAACCAAAGAAAAGTAGATAAAAGACTCTAAAATGTTTGTATACAAATGGTTATGTATATATGAAAACCAATAAAAATAATTTAAAAAGAGAGAGAGAGATAGGCATTCTAAAGGCAAGGTGCCACCACTGAAAAAAACCCTGTCTCTGGTCTCCTTCCACCTCACTTCCACCAGACAGGGATGTCAGTATATAAAACTATAACTGCAAGCTGTCAGTCTGCCAGGTGACAGTGAATGCTAGATCTAGATGATCTAAGTTGACAGCCAGTAGGTCACATGACATGGTGATTGCAGGGAGGCTGCATCAGCCTTTGCACGAAGCACCATGACTTGGCAAATATGTAAATAGCTGTTATGTGATTGGTTGTTGTAAATATAAATGTAGTGCTGAACAGTGCTGTTCATCTCTTCTATGGGATCAGTTGCCTGCGCAGCACCTTGTCAGAGAGTACCACGATTTTGGACTCAGAGAGACTGTAAATATACTCCAGTGTGTAAATAAACTGTAAATACTTTTACTACTCTGCTGCACGGCGTTTTCTTCCATACCGTCAAGGGAGAGCAAGAGCAGGGCTGGGAAACAACTCAGGACCTAAGCTGACCAACCAGCTGGCCTAAGGTGTCCCTGTAGGGTTTTTAAGGCAAGAGACATTCAGAGGTGGTTTGCCACTGCTTGCCTCTGCGTCATGACCCTGGTATTCCTTGGAGGCCTCCCATTCAAATTCTAGCCAGGGTTCACCCTGCTTAGCTTCTAAGTTCTGATGAGATCAGGTTAGCCTGGGCAATCCATGTCAGGGCTACCTATATAACTGGGAATGGACATATACTAGAGGTGGCTGCATACTTCCGAAGGAGTAGGTTCATAGTGGGTGCCACTTGCCTCAGTAGATCCCAGTATCACAGAGAGGTGGGGTGAAGACAGGGCTGACTTTGGTGCCCCCGCACCTCTGGCACCCTACGCTATCAGCTAGGTGCACCTAATGGATGGGCTGGTCCTGAGTTGTTTCCCAGCCCTGGTGTTTTTTTACCAAGTCTCCACGGGATGCGCACAAGCACCCAACGGCGCATGCGCACACTTCGGTTAAAAAAACCCACAACCCCCACCGCGCCGCTTCTTTGCCATGCTGTAGGATTTACGTATGATCGGCACCTCCCCCCGAACCACGGGACGTTGGTGGGACGTTTGATCCGGCGGCCGCGCGGTAGTTCGCTCCAGGGCAAACAGCCACGCCTCCCCCCCGCAATATCCAGCCCATGTGACCGGGGCCACAATAAAACATTTAAAACAGTATTTAAAATTACAATTCCATAATAAGTGCTAGTTTTGCTATTATACAGTTCGTGATGGTTACCATCGACTCTCTCTTCCCATGGCCGGCACAGATATTCTATAGGTGTCTTTCAGATGTCCCTCCGGTGGCTGGCGCAGCTGTTAATATAAGTTTCATGGCAACAGGGCGTCTCATCCTAGTTGTTAGAGGTGGCGGCGGCTCCAAAAGCCTTGCGGGAAAGCTCCATTTTACAGGCCCTGCGGAACTGTAATAGGTCCCCCAGGGCCCTGATCTCCTCTGGGAGCTCATTCCACTAGGATGGAGCCACCACCGAGAAAGCCCTGGCCCTGGTTGTCACCAGCCTGGCCTCCTTAAGACTTGGGAGGGCCAGACGATTCTGGGCCCCTGAACGCAGTGCTCTCTGGGGAACATGTGGGGAAAGGCGGTCCCTCAGGTATGTAGGTCCCTGACCATAAAGGGCTTTAAAGGTAAGAACCAGCACCTTGAAATGAATTCGGTATGCTATCAGCAGCCAGTGCAATGCCTTGAGCGCAGGCTGGATGTGCTCCCAGGGAGGAATCCCATTAACAGCCTGGCTGCAGCATTTTGCAACAGCTGCAGCTTCCGGATTTGAGACAAGGGCAGCCCCATGTAGAGAGCATTACTGTGGTCCAATCTTGAGGTGACCATTGCATGGATCACTGTTGCCAAGTTGTTGCATTCGAGGAAGGGCACCAGCTGCCTAATCAGACAAAGATGGTAAAAGGCTGCCTTGGCAGTGGCTGCTACCTGGGCCTCCATTGTTAAGGAGCACTCCCAGACTTCTAACCTCCGACGCTGCCACCAGGGGTGCCCTATCGAAGGTCAGGAGCAGGATCCCTACCCCCGGACCACCCCGACTCAGGCAAAGGACCTCCGTCTTTGTCAGATTCAGTTTCAGTCAGCTTAGCCTAAGTCAACCAGCCACGTCTTGTAACGCCCGGCCTAGATCTTCCAGTTTGGAGTCAGACTGGTTGCCCAACATCAGATAGAGCTGGGTGTCATCTGCATATTGGTGACATCCCGGCCCATATCTCCGAGCAATATGGGCAAGGGGGTGCATATAGATGTTAAAGAGCATCGGGGACAACACTGCCCCTTGAGGCACTCCACAATCCAGTGGGTGCCTCTGGGATAGTTGATCCCCCAGCACAACCCTTCGTTCCTGACTTTGGAGAAAGGAGGCAAGCCACTGCAAGGCCAGCCCCTGGACCCCATTGACGGTGAGGCGGTGGACCAGTAGCTGATGGTCGACTGTGTCGAACGCTGCCAACAAGTCCAACAACAACAGCACCGCCCGTTTGCCTCAATCCAGATGCCATAATAACAGTTGATTGGCACAGTAATGAGATAATACAGAGAACAGGAAAAACTGTGAAAATGTGATGCTTAATATATGTCTTTAAAGAATCATAGAAAAGTGAACAAAAATAATATACATAATCCTAGAAAAATATATTGACGGTGATCTCCGGAATGTCTTGCCATTTTGAAGGAAGATCTTCTTCCGAACAAAGATGTAGGACAAAAACCGTCTCTCAATAGTTCATATCCTCTGGTGACATCTCACAATTATCAAAGAAGATTTTCAATCATCATACCAGCTGTAATGTATAGTGGAACCTGCCATGGGTTAAGATGATTGTAATCATAACAGCTGTTATGATGATTGAAAAATCTTCTTTGATCCAATCTCCTCCTTCTCCTCCTCCTTCACTGACGCAATTTGGAACCCTTAGGAATTTCAAAGCCCTGACTTGGATGGCCCAGACTTGCCCAATCTCATCAGAGCTCAGAAGCTAAGCAGGGTCAATCTTGGTTAATACTTGGATGGGAGACCACCAAGGAAGTTCAGGGTCACTATGCAGAGGCAGGCAATGGGGGGGGGGATCTCTGTTCATCTCTTGCCTTGAAAACCCTACAGGGTCATCATAAGGGTAGACTTTTCACCACCCCCAAGATTTTCAGAAATTGCTGGGTTGTGATATTTATTGTTGTTGTTCAGTCGCACAGTCGAGTCCGACTCTTCGCGACCCCATGGACCAGATCACGCCAGGCCTTCCTGTCTTCCGCCGTCCACTGAAGTTTGCTCAACTTCATGTTCGTTGGATGGAACAATGGGTGAAATTAGAGGATAAAAAACTGCTGGCTTTGGAGGGCCATGATTGTAGGTTTGGTTGGCATGCCTATTTATGGTATGAAAAGATGAAAATGGACAATTTCTTCAACCGTCACTTGGTGAGACATGCGCTATTTATGACATGGATGAGATGTAAAAAATATTTTCGTGATATGAGACCACTTTGGATTGTACCAGCAGAAGTTTTGACACCATATTCAAGACAACAAGGTGAAGAATGGTTGCCTTACAGTGACTTACTTAAAAAAGAGGGAACAGAATGGGTAATGAAAAATCAAGATGAAATTCAGTATAAATGTTTGGTTGAAATATATGCAAATTTGTGATATCTTTAAAGCAGATAAGAAAAAATATGGATTTAGAGAGGAAAAGAATGAATTTGAGATTATATGGGAGAGTGGAGGGAAAAATGATTTCTAATTTGTATAAAGTTTTGTTGAAATGGTATACTGAAGATGAAACTGTAAAAGAACAAATGATAAAATGGGCAATTAATATGAATAAGGAAGTGACAATAGACTCGTGGGAATATTTGTGGAAGAATTCTATTAAGATATCAACTTGTACCAATGTAGGAGAAAATTGTTATAAAATGATGTATAGATGGTACATGACGCCAAAAAAATAGCAAATATGAACCAAAATATGTCTAATAAATGTTGGAAATGTAAAAAGCATGAGGGCTCATTTTATCACATGTGGTGGACATGTGATAAAGCTGTGGACTTTTGGACAAAAATCCACAACGAAATGCAAAAGATATTGAACTGCTCATTTAAAAAAGCACCTGAGATTTTACTTTTAGGACTTAAAATGGAAGAAGTGAACGTAACAAAAAAGACTTTGTTCTGGTATTTAATAACTACTGCAAGAATGGTCTATGCTCAATGCTGGAAACAAGAGAAAATACCAGAAATAGAAGACTGGCTACAAAAAGTTCTGTTCATGGCAGAAATTGACAAAATTACAAGGAAGTTGAATAACAAAGAAGATCAAGATTTTTTTGACGAATGGAATGACTTTAAATTGTACTTGGAAAAAAACTGGGATGTAAAACAAAATTTACTATGTATGGAACAATATTGAGTCAAAATGTGTTATCTAGTTAAATTGTGTTATCTAGTTAAATTGTGATATCTAGAGTTATACTGGAATTTTGAAGTAAAAGGGGGAAGCATTGCGGGAAGCCACTGGTGGGAAGGGAGGGAAGGTAGGGAACTTTGGTTAAGTGAAAATGTTTTAAATATATGATTACCTTTAAGAGAAAATTGTTTTAACCAAAAAACTTCATGTTCGTTGCATCTATGACACTGTCTAACCATCTCATCCTTTGCCATCCCCGTCTCCTTTGACCTTCAATCTTTCCCAGCATCAGGGTCTTCTCCAGGGAGGGCTCCCTTCTCATTGGGTGGCCAAAGTATTTGAGCTTCAGTTTCATTATCTGGCCTTCCAGGGAGCAGTCAGGGTTGATTTCCTTTAGGATCGACTGATTTGATCTTCTTGCAGTCCAAGGGACTCTCAAGAGTCTTCTCCAGCACCATAGCTCAAAAGAGTCTATTCTTCGGCCTTCCTTATAGTCCAACTCTCGCAGCCATACATGACTACTGGGAATACCATTGCTTTGACCATGCAGACATTTGTTGGTTGTGATATATAGGCAGGCAAATAATTATTTCTGGAACCCACAAGCAGATTCAGCTCCCTTCCTTTAAAAAAAAAATCAAGATATTCAAATAACAAGGTTGTACCATATAATTTGGGGGGGGGGGGAGAATCAAGAGAAATTATTTTCCCCATCCATTTTTATAGCAGCGGAATGGTGCGTTATTAGAGTGATTGAAGGGAAGCTTAAACATTCTACAGTTGCATCAGAGAGAAAAAAGAGATCACCTTTGTTCACTTCTGACACCTGTGTGTCAGAAAGAAGGTAATAACAATGTTTGTTGATGATTCATAATCCGTGAGTGGAGGGATTGTTTCTCGGTGGCTGTCTGTGTATTCCAGAGATGAAAATTAGATGTTTCAAGGAACCAGGGTAACATCGAAGGTAATGAGGTCTCCACAGTCTGTGCCCAGGATGAGTCAATGATCTACAGTCAGGAGGGCAGGCCTGGAAAAATTGCACTTCAATTATCTCTTTGAACAATAACACCAGATCACCCCCTTAACGACCGGGATTGTGACATTGTAAAATTACAGTGGAGAACATCCGGACTTCTAGAGATTTCTTCTCCTCCAAGATGGAAAACTTTTGAGAACAAAAAAATTAAGGACATTCTGAAAGAGCCTATAATTACCTAGCCTTCAGAGCTAAAAGAAATGCAGAGAAGAAAGGGCACAAGTGATGTATTTGGGTTTCTTCTTCTTCTTCTTCTTAACCCCTTAAACATCTCAAGCATATCGGAGTTCATTTTGAGAGACATTCCTTTTATTTTCTCATATCGTGTGATTTGGTTTTTGTTTTTTTTTGAGAGGGGGGTAAAAGAAGAAGAGATTGGATTTATACCTCGCCCTTCACTACCCAGAGGAGTCTCAGAGCGGCTTACAAACTCCTTTCCCCTCCCCTCCCCACAACAGACACCCTGTGAGGTGGGTGGGGCTGAGAGAACTCTTGACAGAAACTGCTCTTTTTCAAGGACAGCTGTGCCAGAGCTTGTGACGGACCCAAGGTCACATCAGCAGGTGCAAGTGGAGGAGTGGGGAATCAAACCCGGTTCTCCCAGATTAGGGTCCGCACACTTAACCACGACACCAAACTGGCTCTCTAAAGTTTATTTACTTAATCCATCTTTCTGTCCCTTCAGCAGATGTTCCTTCTAGGATCATAGAGTTGGAAGGAACCATACAGGCCACCTAGTCCAACCTCCTGCTCAATGTAGGATCAGCCTAGAGCCTCCCTGACAAGAGTTTGTCCAGCCGCTGCTTGAAGCCTGCCAGGGAGGGGGAGCTCACCACCTCTCTATGCACTGATTCCACTACTGACCTACTCTTACAGTTAAAAAAATTCCTAAGGCAGCGTTTCCAAAACAGTGATTTCTTTATCCAGCTCATAACACAACAACAACGCTCATAGAACGATCTGACTTTATACATTTTGAACTAGTGAGGCCACACCCGCTAGTACGGTAATGTCCAATCACGATAGAGAGCTCAGGACCAATGGGATTCGTTCCTGCTGTCGGTCAGAGTCTTTCCGGATTGGTCTGTTACGCAACAGCGACCAATCCGACTGCAGGGTTTAGAATACCTGAGAGTCAATGGAGCTTGTGCCTGAAGCTCCGGTTTAGATTACATTGCATAACACATAAGCAAATACATAACACAGCCAGTACCTTCCTGCCCTTAATTTAAACCCATTCTTGCGAGTCCTACCCTCTGCTGCCCACGGGAACAGCTCCCTGCCCTCCTCTAAGTGACAGCCCTTCAAATACTTAAAAGTGAGCAATCGTGTTCCCCCTCAACCTCCTCTTCTCCAGACTAAACATTCCCAGGTCCCTCAGCCTTTCCTCATAGGGCTTGGTCTCCAGGCCCCCGATCATCCTCGTCACTCTCCTCTGCACCCCACTCCATCCCGTCCACATCGTTTTTGAAGTGAGGCCCCGCAGAGCTGCACACAGTACTCCACGTGACCCATGGATTATTGCCTGTATTCTCACTCACTTTGATCATTTGGTAGCAGACTTTTTCTCTGGTCCTCCTGTCTACCTGTCTGGGTATTTCAGTCATTTTGTTCTCCCATCCTGGCTGAGAAACTTAAAGTTGGGATACTTGGAAGTAAAGTGCTTCATGCTCACGACAGTCCTGTAAAAGGGGTTAAGCCAATGGACCAAGCCAGAAGTGCTTTTTCTGGTGTCTTCCCTTTGCAGAGAATATTTCCCGAGGGACAGCCGTGACAGTCTGTTGTGGTAGAATAAAGCAGAAATCCAGTGGCACCTCAAAGACAAATGTAATTTCGACATTAGCTTTTGTGTTATATCCACTGTTGGTGGACATGTAAATTTATTAACAAATTTTGGTTACTTATTACACAAAAAATTAGAATGCTGACTGGGTATGACATACCACTAGACCACATGACATACCACATGACATACCACTAGACCCCGCGTTGGTATTACTAAATTTATGGCCTAGAGAATCTCCTCCAGCATCTAACAAAAAACTGATTAATATTCTCCTTACAGCAGCAAAAATTGTTATAGCTAAACAATGGAAGGATACTAACCCTCCAAGTATACAACACTGGTTATAGAAAGAATGGGACCTTTTTTTGTTAGAAAACTTTAATATTTTTTACACGGAAAATCAAACAGAATGTGAAATTATGAGCCCACTCCACATTTGGTACCCTATTTTGGACAAAATCAATATCGACAAATTTGACTGGGAAACAATTAGAAATGTTAAATACAAGTTATTGTTATATAATTGATATCATAGCATAATTTATTAGCTTTATTTTCAAAGCCTTATATTATACTTTTATGTGTACTTTATGTATCCAAGAATACACTATATACTAAAATAATCTTATCGTATCCAATATTAAAGTGCATTAGAAGTTACAAACAATGTAATGTTTTTTATTATTTATGTTTTACTTAGATTACCTGTTTTTTCACTTAATAGTTTATTATGTACTGAGACTTTCATATTGGAACTGTAAACTTCATTTTTAATTTAATTAATAAAATTTATGTTTAAAAAATTAGCTTTTGTGAGTTGAATCTCACTTCATCAGATGCAAAGAGTTTCTTTCTGTCCACATTCAATATGATGTCTGCCCACATTCAATATGAGTGAGTTTTTCTGCACATGCAAGGTGGTCAGAGATACTAGGAATCTACTACTCATGGGCCCATCAGATCTCAGAAACTAAGCAGGGTAGGCCTTGGCTAGTATTTGGAAGGGCGACTTCCAGGGAAATACTAGGATCATGATGTAGAGGTAGGCACTGGCAAACCACCTCTGAAATATCTCTTGCCTTAAAAACAAGTCTAGGTTGCCACCTAATCGTGTATAACGCTAAAGGAGCTAGAACTTCTGGCTGCCAGAAAATCTTAGGCTCTCCTGGCTATTCTACACACAATGCCAGATGATGATGATGATGACTGTTCATGAACTGGAGTTTAAAGAATGTCTCTGAAATTTTCTTGAGAATGTCTCTGAAATTTTCTTGAGAATGTCTCTGAAATTTTCTTGAGAATGTCTCTGAAATTTTTTTTTTTTTTTCTCTGAAATTATCTTGAGAATGCCTCTGAAATTTTCTTGAGAATGTCTCTGAAATTTTCTTGAGAACGTCTCTGAAATTATCTTGAGAATGCCTCTGAAATTTTCTTGAGAATGTCTCTGAAATTTTCTTGAGAATGTCTCTGACATTTTCTTGAGAATGTCTCTGACATTTTCTAATGCTTTTGACATTTTTGATTATTTTTAATATGATGATGATGATGATGATGATGATGATGATGATGATGATGATGATGATGATGAACTGCTCATGAATTGGAGTTTAAAGAAGTCCTGCCATTCTGAGTGTATCAACACCCTGCCTTGAAATTCTGATGGTAGAAAGTGCCATCAAGTCACAACTGATTTCTAGCAACCCCATAGGGTTTTCAAGGCAACAAACATTCAGAGGTGGTTTGCCACAGCCCAGAGCCACCCTGGACTTCCTTGGCGTTCTTCCATCCACACACTAACCAGAGCCGACCATACTTAGCTTCTGAGATCTGATGAGATCAAGCTAGCCTGGGCCATCCAGGTCAGAGCAATGATACTTCGAGTCAGTATTAAAGGAAGGGGATGTTGTGAGAAAAAATAAAATAGTGGGTTCAGAAAATTTAAAATCCATTTATACAGTTAATTTTATAAAGAAACCATAGTGTTCTTTCCCTCCTCTATTTCTGTAACTTTCCAAACAGCTAGCAGTACATGACTCCCAACATGATTTTTGCTAGGCCTTTGTCTCAAGAGATATCTTTCCTCCGTCTTACACAGGAACTAACATCTGCATTACATTGTTCATGAACCTAAAGAATTTGGAAACATTTAAGAATAAAAGATTGGTATGCACCTGCCATTAAGTCAAGGAAGCCAGGATATTTGCAATACTAAAGCTTGCCTACATGCAGAAACCCACATCTCACCTCCAGCCATCAGACAGTGCCTGAATGTCTGCCCTGAGTCAAGCAAACAAAGAACATCCTAAAATTGTAACATTCTTGTCTTTGTCATTTAGAGATTTGAATGCTATCTTGCTTTGTTTTGCAAAGGAGCATCAGGATGCCCCATTGCCTCTGGAATGTGTGAAAATCTCCTGGGCCCTGATGGCCCACCATTAACAGGGCAATTAGATTAATTGATGCAGTTTATGATTTCGATGGCTCTATTGAAATGTATGGAACCAATATGGTATAAAAGGAGAGAAGAGGCTTCATTTCAGAACTGACTCTCAGAGATCCAGAGACGAAGGCTTTGCCTTTCGTGATCTCTCGGGGCCAGTCCAGAAGCTTCTGCTGCATGGGGAAAATCTTTGTTCTATATATATTCACTGACTGTCTTTTTTTTTAGGAAGTAAGTATTATATTTCTTGTTTGCCTTTTGTATTTCTTGTTCTGTCTTTAGCAATAAACGATGTTATTGTTCAGATAACCTTGTGTTGCATTCCAGCATTCTATCCGCCTTGGTAAGGGGCACTCACAGAGACCATCACGAACCTAAAGGGGGTGGGAACAGGTGCAGGTAACACTTTATACAGGGTTAGTTTACACTGTCCAGTGCTACAGTTAAAATTCATGCCACAGGGGAGACTCCTGAAACACAACTATTTAATGATAGAGGGAATACAGGTCCTTTCTGCACTTGGACCTCATCCCTGGTTTTATCAGAGTTCAACTCCTGACACAATACCTTGCATTTATCCGTGGTTACAACAGCATCTGTTTATCCGGGGAAATGTGTGGGGCAAAACTGGGGTGACTTCAATGTAATGTGGAGACAAAAAATGCCCTGAGATAATTACAGGGGTGAACTCGCAGGTAATGTAGAATGTAAGTTTGGGGACAGGGTTGAACCAGGATTTAAGGTCTAATGCGGAAAGGACCACAGATATTAACAGAAGAACCTTTACGTTCCAATGGTCACTGTACATGGCATTTGGTAGTATCACTAAATTAAAAAGAAGCCTGCCTGCAGCAAATTCTTAAAATATTTTATGCTGCGCAGCTGGAGTTTCCATTTTTAAGCGTGTGTGGTGCCTTCCTTCATAAATGAGAATCCCGACTTTCAAAACGGGGACTCTCTCTAACAACTTCCACCTGATATCTCCCAAATAAAACATTGATGCTCCCCTTTAAGTTGCCCATCGCTCATGCGGTCGGTTTTACAGACAATAATAGTTCATTAGTAATTTCGGGTGCGGAAAGATGTATGACGTTGTAAATATTTAAAATCAAATTTGAAAAAAAGGACAAAGATAAATGTGACAGGAGTCGAAGACTGCCGACGGCTGTGCGCGCAAACGAAACTTCTGCTTGGCAGATTTTGTTTTACCTTGTAGGTGGCAGTATTGAAAAACATAGGGGACAGAAGGCAAGGGAAGAAGAATACCTGTAGGGGGTGTGTGAAATTAGGTTGGCCTGGGCTTTCTTTATGACTGACTTATCTCTATGGCTAGTAGAAAAAAAATCATATTCTATTTAATTTAAGGCCTTCCTGAACAAGGATTGGATTTTTAAAAATTTTAAATGGATAATTTCTATTAAAAAAAAAAATTAGTGCCATAAAGTATGAGTCAATGGTCTCTTTATTATTACTATTTTGTAAAATATTGAATCATTTTTTCTCAGCAGCTTCAATTCAGCGATATTAATATCTTCTTTCCTGCTTTTGGCCTTCATTTTTCTAGATGAATTTGTCTTATGTAAGCATGCTGTATGGTTTTGATATGAAATGGTATGGGTGCATTATGCATATAATCCACAATGTAGATTTATTGGCTCACAGATAAAACTAAAACTGCATCTGTGCATCTAATGAAGTGGGTTCCGGCTCAAAAAAAGTTTATTTCGCAATAAATCTGTTAGTTTTTAAGGTGACTTTGTTAATTTTTTTTAAAAAAATGCATCTATTTCATGGGGGGAGATCCATGTGAGAGAGCAGCAAATGATGTATGAATTAAGAATCACAGGTTGTATTCACAGAAAGGGTGTGTGAAATCAGGATGGAGATTCTGGGGTCGAAACAGCAGTGATAAGAAATTTGAAATGATCCTAAACTGACATCTGACTTAAAGTTGGTAACTTGGCCCACATATAATCTGAGTTGATCTCTCCTTTTACCATCACAGTCAAAATCCTTTAAAAGCAAATTAAAATAAGGTGTGTCCTATACATCTCCTTTGGCTTCTGTTAGCTGTCATTTTTTTAATACAACAGTGACATGTGATATATTACTTAATCAAGAGGAAGAGAATTACGCATTGTACATAATCAGTTACGTTTGCCATATCAAAAAAAAATTAGACTAACAGATGAGGAAAATAAATAAGATGAACTTCAAAACTGAAAATGCTTAGCCTTTGGAATTTTAGTTGACAGCTTTTGAAAATTAAATTATAAGTCAAGTGCTGATAGGTCTGAGATCTTCTTTGCAGGCTTCGCAGATGATGTATTGCAGCTTTAA
This sequence comes from Gekko japonicus, assembly GCF_001447785.1. Taxonomy (NCBI): domain Eukaryota; kingdom Metazoa; phylum Chordata; class Lepidosauria; order Squamata; family Gekkonidae; genus Gekko; species Gekko japonicus. The sequence goes on from NW_015164223.1 coordinate 411,162, forward strand.
TAGAATATCATTTATCATCTGATAATAACAAATGTAGTATTTCTGGGCTTGTCATCTCTTCTGTGATGACAAATAGTCCAACTTGTAGAAGTGATAATGGGATTCTGTAATGATCTCTCCTAAATGACTTCACAGTCGTGCCAGCTATTTCTGTTTTTGAATCTCAAAAGGCCTGTTTAACAGAGTTCAAGGTTTTCAAACTAATGACAAAATTGTCTGTGAGTCCAATGGAAGACATTCCAGGCCATTTTGTATGGTGGCTGATGGAGAAGAGATGGAGGCTTTCAATGGGTAGCTTAAAAACTTTTGACCTCTCTGCATTGACTTTACTCTTGAGAAACCCAGAATAACTGCCATTAAACTCCTGTGTACTGTAGGGGTAGGAAGTGTTCCAGGGTGTTCACTCAGTTCGTGGATGGTTCTGACCAAGCCTATTGGATCTCACCTTACTTTGAGTGATTGAGATGGCCCACTGACACTGGGGTTTTATAGAACGGTCAGTAGGGATGGGCATGAACTGCATTTTTGTGGTTCAATTTGTGGTTCATGGCTGAACCGTGAACCGAAACACCGGTTCACAACCTGAACTGGTTTGTATTGGTTTGTGAACCATTTAAAATTTAAACCCCTAGTTTCTGCTCCCTGCAGCTTTTCATGGGAAATAGGAAGCTGGGTTTAAATGGCTCAGAGCCATTTAAACCAAACAGCTGAGCAGCGGTCTCTGCTGTTCGGAAACCCCTGCTTTCTGCGCTCCATGGCTTTGTTTGAACTGCTTTTCATGACCCACCACGAACAGCGAAGAACTGCATCAAAAGTTGTGGAAGTTTGTGGCAGTTCTTCAGTTTATGAACATTGCTTTGCGAACCATGAACCGACCAAAATTCATGACAGACTTTAGTTCATCAGCCTGTTAGTGCCCATCCCTGTCAATAGTGGTAAACAGCTGTCTTCCAGGGATGCTTTTCCACTATAAAATCTTCTCATTGAGGAAGTCTTGGCAATTACTTCTGAGAAACTGATATTTCCATGGTAATGTTAATGATTAATATTGACATTTACAACTGGGCAGAACCTGGGTGGGGCAGTTCTTTTGCAAGTTGCTGTTACCCAATCCCCATGTCCTGTCCAGCAATGTTACCATTGGTGTAATTCATCTTCATGTGCCTTTAGTGACGCCATCAAACAGCCAAACTGATTTGCTATGTAGACTTGTGTTATTCCTGCTATCATTGCAGGATCCCTGATTGGCTAGGATCACTCTACAAAGGAGAAAGAAGCCTTCATTAGTAAAGCAATGGTGCTGAACCAACAGCAGATAAGAACAGTAATAACAGCCAACAACCTGGAACAATGGTGAACATTTACACACATAGACTTTTTCAAGACATATTTCCTTGTTCCCTGCAAACACACCCTCACACCTACCCCAATCATTTTTCAACCTGAAAACTGAAATGGTGAAATTTGGCCCGTCCATAATTAAAACGACTAGCGTTTTCAGAGCAACCTTCTACACGTTCTCGAGAATTGGCGTACACAATTTTCCAGATATTAAAATACAATTCATAAATAAATAATTCATTGTTCAGGGGAAGGCTGAAGACAATCCACAGATCATCTGCTCACCTGCAGATGTGAAGTAAACACCCATCTCTATTCTTGTCAATTTAGGACTGTGATCAACAATCAGCTTTTATGGGCAGTTGCTTCAAGGAAAGAGCAGGTGAGTAGCGGGTGAGTAGACAGGAGAAAAACTCCCATCATCTTCACATCACCTGCTACCTGATCCTTATAACTGGAGATGCCGGGGATTGAACCTGGAACTTTCTGCATGACAAGCAGATGCTCTGCCACTGAGCCACCACAGCTACTGCATAGCTGCAAAGCCTTTTTGGTGTAGTGGTTTGATTCTGCTCTCCTCCACATGCAGCTGCTGGTGTGACCTTGGGTCAGTTACAAGTTTTTTCAGAGCTGTTCTCTCAGGAACAGTTCTCTCAGAGCTCTCTCAGTCCCACCTACCTCACAGGGTGTCTGTTTTGGAGAGGGGAAGGGAAAGGAGATTGTAGGCTGCTCTGAGACTCCTTTGGGTGGTGAAGGGTGGGGTATAAATCCAATCTCTTCTTCTTCTTCTTCTTTTCAACTTGAACAGTGGCAAAGCAAGAACATCCGAGGTTCATCTCATGAGTGACAGCAGCTGTTGATGTGTGAATGTGTTTGCACAAAATTCACAGCATCCATAACCAATATCACCATAGATGGACCAATGGTCTGACTGCGGTCAGCAGCTTCATGGGTTCATAGTATTAGCATTGACCGAATGTCATCACAAAACGGTGAGAAAGACAAAATTATGAGAACTCCTTTCGTGTATTAGCAGTTATCTGTGCTTTTATCTCCTCAGAAACGGGTTAACTTGGGAAGTGAAACAAAATGTGTTTTGTCCAAATTACTGGCACTGGCAGCAGTCCAGAGGCAAAACGAAACAGAAAAATTCTATGGCTCTCCCTCCATTTCAGGGTATCTAAATAATTCTGTGAAGTCTGGGAGGCCAGAGATATTGATTTGAGGATGACAGATAAAAGAGCACAGAAGGTTGAGATTGGCTAAGCAGTGATAAGTGGGCCTGTGATAACCATCTACAAGTATAGAAAGGATGTTAACACCAGGGAAGTGGAAGGATGACTCAGTGCTACGCCCAATGCTTGACGCTGGAAGGAACAGGAGAATACGAAAAGAAAGATAATTCTCATCTTAAGAAATATGCCTATAGCCTTGTACTGAGGTGTACACAAAGCTAAAGAACCTGAAAATCTCCACCCGAGGTGTTCAGATTCTGCAGTGAAAAGAGATAGATAGATAGATAGATAGATAGATAGATAGATAGATAGATAGATAGATAGATAGATGACAGACAGAGAGGCAGGCAGGCAGGCAGGCAGGCAGGCAGGCAGGCAGACAGACAGACAGACAGACAGACAGACAGACAGACAGACAGACAGACAGACAGACAGATAGATAGATAGATAGATAGA
>NW_015164223.1:414244-425660 GCF_001447785.1 Gekko japonicus
CAGGAGCAGAGCTCCGGCAGTAAAGAGCCCAAGGGGCGGGCACATGCAACAAGCTCCGCCCCCTGCTCCCAGCAGCCCTGGGCCACGAGGAGCCTGTGCCAAGGTTTATTCAGGTACAAGCAGAGTTCATTTCAGGGGGGGAACGTGGGGGAACACAGTTCTCCCGGGTGAGGTGCAGGGGGGTGGGGCACATGACGAAGCCCCCCCTGCTTCCGGCCGCCCTGCTTCCAGCCCTCATTCAGCCAGGAGGAGGCAGGAGAAGAGGGAGGGTAAATTGTTTCCTCCCCGCCTCTCCCCACCCCTGCCTGCCTGGGGCCAGGGAGGGCCTTGGCGGGGCTTCCTCGCACTCCCGCTGGCCTTGCAGGGAATGACAGGCTGTTTGTGGACGCTGCGAAATCTGGCCATAGTGAGTCTTGCAAATGTATGGCTAGGTTACGACCATGCATCCTACGTGGGGCCATCCTTGAAGACAGCTCGGAATCTTCAACTGGCGCAAAACGCTTTTAACTGCTTACAGTTGCAAAGCATTTGGCCAATTCTGAAACAGAATGATTGGCTTTCAGTTTCCAAGATCCCTTTGAGGCCCTGTTTCTTAGCTTTAGGATCTGGAAGCAGCATACCCGGAGGGCCGTCTCTCCTTATATGAGCCCATGCACCAATCTAGGTCCTGTAAGAAAACTATACTGACCATGTCTATCTGCCATAGTCCATACAGCAATCACTAGGGCCAATAACTATTCTGTTTTGGATATTACTACTCCTTGGAATGGACCACCAAAAGTGGTATACAGAGTCCTGTGCAGGACATGAGATTTCTGATACAGCAGCTTTGGGCTTTTAGACTGGGGCCGCGGTGGCTCAGAGGTTAAGACACTGAACTGCAGATTGGAAGACCAGTAGTTCAGCTGTTTGAGACCCTAGTGCCACATGACAGAGTGAGCTCCCATCTCTGGGCCCAGCTCCTTCCAACCTAGCTGTTTGAAAGCAAGCAATTGCAAGTAGATAAACAGGTACTGCTTTGGTGGGAAGGTAACAGGGTTCCATTTGCCTTGGCATCTATTCATTGCCAGTCACATGACCACAGAGATGTTTTCAGACAGCGCTGCTCTTCGGCTTGGAAACAGAGATGAGCACTGCCCCCTAGAGTCAGATTCGACTGGCTTTCGAACAAAGGAAACCTTTAGCTTTTTTTACTTATTCATTTGGGATATTGTGGCTTGTTGCCTTGGATTTAATGTTTTAAATGACCCTTTACCCTCAATGAGCACTGCTGAGGCTGCACCCTAATATAGTAAAAAGATTCTGGTTGATGACATCACAAGCTTGAAAGGGATAAACAATATCCATTTATTTTCTTTGTCAATAATTTCAGTTTGCAAATTTTCACTGTTGGAATTGTGGATTCAATTGCATTGGGGTGTGCACAAAAAAAAATGGTATTTTTCGGATTTGGGTAAATCAAGCCTGAAAAATATTGGTATATACCAATATTCCCAAATCCCAATATTGGTAAGATATTGGGGTTTGGGAAAATTTGGTACTGCCAAATATATTCAGCCATTATGCCCTATGGGGAAAGTCCCCATAGAGCAGTGATGGCGAACCTTTTAGAGACCGAGTGCCCAAACTGCGACCCAAAACCCACTTATTTATCACAAAGTGCCAACACGGCCATTTAACCTGAGGTTTTACTTTAGAAAAAACAACTCGTACATTAACTTAAGATGATCCAAACAAAGTAAGGAAAGCAATCCCAAATGCTTTCATTTACTTAAAATTATTTGGCAGAGAATTTGACACCTTAATGATGGTCTGGGCCTGGCTGGACACGCGTGCCCACAGAGAGGGCTCTGAGTGCCACCTCTGGCACCCGTGCCATAGGTTCGCCACCACTGGTATAGAAGTGATGCTCTGATTCAATATGAGGCTGTCTCATGTGTCTTCATGTGTGAAGAACCCAGAAATTTCTCTTCAGAGCATCATCAGCATGTGGATTACCGCCTTTCCCCGCATGTCCACCAGAGAGCACTGAGGTCGGGGACCCAAAATTGCCTGACTGTCCCCAGTCCAAAAGATGCTAAACTGGCCGTCACCAGAACCAGGGCCTTCTCAGTGGCAGCTCCATACTGGTGGAACGAGCTCCCGGAAGACCCTAGGGCCCTGTGGGACCTATTACAGTTTCGCAGGGCCTGTATAATTATTATTTTATTTTTAAAAAATGAACATAACATTACCTGTAACATAAACAGTGTCTTCCAGTGACGATGAACAGCATAAAACAGGTACAGTAAAAACATAAGCTAACAGAACAGGCTAAATTTATCTAATACTAATCAAAATAAATAGTGCAAATGAATAAGTGTTGAATAATATACTTCGGCTGCAGTCACACACGGAGCATTAGCCACGCTACAGAGATGGAAGATAGGCGGATTTTCCGGGTGCGATCACACCGCAACATCTGGGAAGCGCAGAGCTCCCGTGCCGACCCCGAGGCTTCCCGCCGAAGATGCAGAGTTAAAAACTAGTACCTCCAAGGTAGTTTCTGGAAACTGCGGGGCAAGGGCTGGCGTCTGATTGCGTTTTCGGTGGTGGCGCCCGGCGCCCGCCCATGTCCCTTCACAAACAGGTTTTTTACCCCCCCAAGTCTCCACAAGATGCGCACAAGCACCCAATGGTACATGCGCACAATGAGGGAAGCGAAAGTGCCGTTTCGGCTTTAAAAACCTAAATGACCCCGTTTGTCATGGCAGCGGCGCCTAGCCATTGCTGGTGTGATTGCGCCGCGCCACTTCTTTACCGTACTGCAGGATCATCGTGTGACCGCCCCCCTCGTTTCCCCGCCGGTGCCGAGGGAAGGACCCGTGGTGTGCCGCCGGCGCGTCTGATCGTGTAATCGCGGAAACTGCCCCGGGGCAATTAGCCATGCCTCCCCCCCCCCGGCGATATCTGGCCCATGTGACCGGGGCCTTCATTAACTAATTGCAACTAGCATAAAATAATTATCTAACTTTGAAAATCCCTAAAACAAAGCAAGACATTAATGACAACGGTCACGGTAGCAAAAAAGCAGTATAGCTAAAAAATTGAAAGATGACAACTCCCCCCCCCCCCAGTGCATTCTTGGTATATGAAGTTATGGGATTGTTTTATTATGGATAAGAGAACAGATGATATTCAAAAATGTGATTCTCAGGTAAATGAATCGTATATACAAATGTTTTGAACTGGGATCAGATGGTTGGACAATCCAAAACTCCATTGATGGGGAGGGGGGGGAATAATACCTGTTTTGGTTTTCTGAAGACCACAATTTTCTCCCCCAAATCCATGTCCGAGCTTTGAAAGAAATGACTGATGGCCGGGGCTAATCATCCACATTGTGTCAGCTCAATTGCACATTCTTCTTTTAATGTGATCTAACCCCTGCAGCAGCTGAGATATGGCGTACACGGTTGCTTCCGTCAGGGTTCCATTCATCATCAGGAAAAGAAGCCCCTTCACCTTCTTTCCCTCGTCTTTTTTCTAGAGGCTTCAGGGTGACTTTTTTGAAAGAGTGGCCAAGAACAACGGGCTTCACCGAGGACTTCTGCATAAACACCATCATTTCCATGGGGGGGGGGAGGTATATAAAAGCAGGTGTTGGTGGCTTGGATTCTCGTGTTTAAATGCTTTTTGGGGTATCAATAAGGTGCTGGACACATGTTTTAACACAGTAAATAATTCACTTTCGGTCCACTTTCAATGCACTTTGCAACTGGATTTTACTGTGTGAAATGGCTAAATCCACTTGCAAACGGTTGCTGAAGTGGACTGAAACTGCATCATTGTCAGGCTCACTATGCATTTTATGGTTCGCCTGCCATAGAGGATGGAGGAGGGTGTGTGTGGTGTGAAAACCGAAATACTTCCACTTTTCTAAGTGCTTTGATGTGCCAGACACTGTGTCGCAGAGACCTGTTGTTCTGCTTTATTTCTATAGAGGGGTACGTGCTTAGTGGGGGGATGTCAGCTGTTATTTCTGGAGGGCAAATGTCATGGGGTGATTGGGTCCTGATCTTTAGTGCCTTTGCTTGAACACAGTATATCTGCAATCTTCACGCCTTCACTTTCAGTTCTAACACAGGTCGTGTCCAGTCTGGTATCTATCAATGTCTCAGTAAACTTACCTTTCTTCGAAGTGAATGGTGTTGGGAACTGATTTAACCAGGGTTCTGACAATTATTTAGTGTGTGTGAAAGCACCCTATTATCTCTCAAATGTAACACATTTTGGGTTGCCAGCACCAGGTCCTGGAGATCCGAGAGTGGAGCCGGGGAGGATGGGGACCTCAGTGGGGTATAATGCCATAGAGATCAACCTTCAAAGCATTCATTTTCTCCAGGGGAATGGTGGTGTCAGTGTTCTTTGGTTGATATGGAGAGCTGCATGCTTTTTGTGAACAGTGGATACGGGAGTTATCTCTTTGGGTTCCAGTGAAGTTGCTATGATTTCTGGTTCTTAGAGCTGGGTCTCCTTTTTGGCATTTCTGAGATAAACATGTTGACACTATACTGGCATTGGGGACCAGGGGTTAGGATTCAGCTGCCAATGTGTCTGGGGAGTTATAGATGTTTATATGCAAATGCTGGAAGTGTTGGAGGCAAATGGGGAAGCTGGAATGCTTGGTGTTAGAGGAGAATGTAGACGTTGTGGGCATTTCAGAAACTTGGTGGGATCCAGTGATTCCTGGATAAAAATTATATTGGAAGGATCGGGAGGGAAGGGTAGCAGGTGCAGTGGCACTGTATATCAGAAAGGGTGTAAAGGTAAATGTAAAGTTTTCCCTTGCTCAAAAGCCAGTATACTTGATTGCTAAAAGTTATGTAGTTCACTATTCATAATCTATGGGAGAAATCTGGTACACAACCGACTTATAAATGTTATTGTATTGTTACACCAATTTATACATGTAAGATATTTTATTATCAAATTTTCAAAATCAATAAAATTATATTGTATATAAAAAAGCCAGTCCAATCCGACTCTAGGGGGCGATGCTTATCTCCATTTCCAAGCCGAAGAGCCAGCACTGTCCGAAGACATTTCTGTGGTCATGTGGCCAGCATGACTAAATGCCGAGGCACACAGAATGCTGTTACCTTCCCATCAAAGTGGTACCTATTTATCTACTTGTAGTTTCTTGTTTTTGAACTGCTCAGTTGTCAGGAGCTGGGGCCAGAGACGGGTGCTCATTCCGGCACGCAGCACTTGGGTCTCAAACTGCTGATCTAGAGAACTTCTGGTCTGCAGCCTCAGCGTCTTAACTTTTGAGCCACTGTGGCCCCTCTAGAGAAGGTATACAGTCCAGTAAAATTGAGAATCTAAGAGAAATAGATTTGCTTACAGAAATAATATGGGTGAAAATAGTGGGCCCAACAGGAAGCTTAACCCTGGGAATTTGTTATTGCCCACCAGAGCAAAGGTTAGAGGATGATTTAAAAGCAGCAAAAGAATTGAGGAAAGCAGCTAGGTGAAATAACTGTGTTGTAATGGGTGATTTTAACTACCTACACATTGATTGGGCCAATATGTGTTCCAGTCAGGAGAAAGAGATTGGGTTTCTGTTTACTCTCAATTAGTGTGCTATGGAGCAGATGGTCACAGAGCCTACTGTGGGGAGGTGATCATGGACTTGGTCCTGAGTGATGCTCAAGACTTGGTGAGAGATGTATACATGATATCACCAGTTGGGAACAGTAACCAGAGTACTATTAAGTTTAGTATTTATTTAAATAGGGAGTTGCCTAAAAAGACCAACACAACCACATTTAACGTAAGATGAGGTATCTTCTCTCAAATGAGGGGGCTTGTGAAGAAGAAACTGAACAAAAGGTAAGGAGGGTCAAATCCCTTTGGGAAGCTTGGAGACTATGTAAAACTACAATCCTGGAAGCTCAGATACAAGTTACAAATAGGTATAAAAAAGGTCTGCACGGTTAATTAACAAAGGCCCCGGTCGCAAGGCAAAGTTGCTGCGGGAGAGGCATGGGAGTCCCGCGGATTTTCCGGGCGCGATCACACCCCAACATCTGGGAAGCGCAGTGCTCCCGTGGCGAACCCGTGGCTCCCCACCAAAGGTGAAGATTAAAAAACTAGCACTTACGAGGTACTAGTTTCCGGAAACCGCGGGCCAAGGGCAGGCGTCTGATCGCATTTCCTGTGGACTTACGTGGCATCCGGTGCCCGTCTCCACAAATTGCGCAACAGCACCCAACAGCGCATGTGCACAAAGAGCGATTGCTAGTGCAATCGCCGGCACGGCTTCTGTGCTGCGCTGCAGGATACCCATCTGGTCAGCATCTCACCCCTAACCACGGGACCTCGACCGGGACGTGTGCTCTGGTGGCCGCGCGTTAGTTTCCTCCGGGGCAATTAGCCACGCCTTCCCCCGTGATATCCGGCTCGTGTGACCGGGGCCAAAGTAATGGAAGCAGTAAAAGGTAAGAAGAATTCCTTTAAGTGGTGGAAGGCTAGCTGCAGTGAGGTAAATAAAAGGGAGCACAGGCTGTGGCAAATAAAATGCAAGTTGGTGATCAGACAGGCAAAAAGGGACTATGAGGAACATATTGCAAAAAACAGAAAAACCAACAATATTTTTTTCTTCAAATACATTAGAAGCAGAAAAACGGCCAGGGAGGCAGTGGGGCCCTTGGATGACCAAGGGGTGAGAGGTAAAGGATGACAGGGAAATGGCAGAGAATCTGAATGCATTTTTTGCCTCTGTCTTCAGTATGGGAGATGGGAGGTGCTTGCCCACTCTAGAACAGCTGAGTTCAGGAGGAGTTTTGAAAGACCTGAGTCGGATTGAGGTGAAAAGAGAGGAGGTCCTACAACTGATGGACAAATTAAAAACTGACATATCACCAGGCCCAAATGGCATACACCCCAGAGTTCTGAAAGAACTCATATGTGAACTTGGATGTTCTCCTGACAAAAATATCCAGTCTATCACTAAAATCTGCCTCCATTTCTGAAGGCTGGAAGGTAGCTAATGTAACCCCCATCTTTAAAAAAGGTTCCAGAGGAGATCCAGGAAATCACAGTGTGGTCAGTCTAATGTCAATACCATGTAGGTTGGTGGAATCCCTTATTAAAGATAGACTTAGTAGGCACATTGATGGGAAAAAAGCTATTGAGAAGTATCAGCATGGATTCTGTAAGGGCGGATCTTGTCTCACGAATCTTTTAGAATTCTCTGAGGGGATGAACAGACATGTGGACAAAGGTGACCCAGTATCATAGAATCATAGAATGTTAGAGTTGGAAGGGGACCTTGCAGGTCATCTAGTCCAACCCCCTGCACTCTGCAGGAGCATAGCTAAAAGATAGCTCTACATACCTACAACATACCCGAAAGATGGCTGTCCAGCCTCTCCTTTAAAACGTCCAGTGAAGGAGCATCCACCACCTCCCAAGGCAGACTGTTCCACTGCTCAACCCCTCTTACAGTTAGGACGTTTCTCCTGATATTTAGCCAGTAATGATTCCCTTGTAATTTCCACCCATTAGATCTAGTCTTGCAATCCAGAGCAAGAGAGAATAGATCTGCTCCATCTTCAACATGACAGCCCCTCAAATACTTGAAGACTGTAATCATGTCCCCTCTAAGCCTTCTCTTTCCCAGGCTGAACATACCCAACTCTTTCAGCCTTTCCTCATAAGACTTGGATTCCAACCCTCTCACCATCCTGGTTGCCCTCTTCTGGACATGCTCAAGCTTGTCAACATCCTTCCTAAAAGGTGGTACCCAAAACTGGACACAGTACTCCAGGTGAGGCCTGACCATAGCAGAATAGAGTGGAACTTCAACCTCCCGTGATCTGGACACAATGCTTCTGTTAATGCGTCCTAAGATTGCATTAGCTTTCTTCACAGCCACACCGCACTGCAGGCTCATGTTTAGCTTGTGATCAACCAGAACACCTAGATCCCTTTCACATGTGCTGCTATCAAGCCAAGTCCCAAGTTGTTTATCTAGACTTCCAGAAAGCTTTGGATAAAGTCCCTCATCAAAGGCTCCAAAGTAAACCCAGCAGTCATGGGATAAGAGGACAAGTCTTCTTTTGGATTAAAAACTGGTTAATTAACAGGAAATAGAAAGTGAGTATAAATGGACAGTTTTCACAGTGGAAGATGGTAAGCAGTGAGGTAACACAGGGCTCAATACTAGGTCCAGTGCTTTTTTGCTTTGTTCATGAATTATTTGGAGTTGGGAGTAAGCAGTGAAGTGGCAAAGTTTGTGGATGACACTAAATTGTTCAGGGTGGTGAGAACCAGGGAGGAATGTGAGGCACTCCAGAGCCATCTGTCGAGGCTGGGCAAGTGGGCATCAACATGGCAAATGAGTGTCAATGTGGCCAAGTGCAAAATAATGCCCTTTGGAGCCAAGAATCCTAGCTATAAATATACGTTAATGGGTTCCGAACTGATGGTAATTGACCAGGAGATAGATCTTGGAGTTGTGGTACATAACTCACTGAAGGTGTCGACTCAGTACGCGACTGCAATCAAAAGGGCAAATGCAATGCTGCGGATTATTAGGAAGGGGATTGAAAACAAATCAGACAGTATCATAATGCCCCTGTGCTGCAGCCACATTTGGAATACTTTGTACGATTCTGGTCATCACAGCTCAAAAAAAGATATAGCATGGGAAAAGGTGCAGAAAAGTGCAACCAATATAACCCCATCCCTATGAAGAAAGGTTAAAGGGGTTAGGGCTCTTTAGCATGAAGGAATGACGATTGGGGGTGACATGACAGAGGTTTATGAACAGCCTGCCTCGGGAGGTGGTGGATGCTCCTCTGCTGAACGTTTTCAAGCTGAGGCTGGACGACCATCTTTCGGGTATGTTGTAGGGCTATCTTTCGGCTGTGCTCCTGCAGAGTGCAGGGGGTTGGACTAGATGACCTGCAAGGTCCCTTCCAACTAACATTCTATGATTCTATGATTCTAATTATGCCTGGGACAGAGAAGACAGAGAAAGAAGCACTTTTCTGTCTTTCTCATGATACAAGAACTCATGGGCACTCAATGAAATTAATGAGCAGTAGGCTTAGAACAGATTAAAGGAAGTATTTCTCCCCCCAAAGAGTAATTTACATGTGGAATTCACTGCCACAGGAAGTGGCGGCGGCTACGAGCATAGACAGCTTCAAGAGGGGACTGGATGAACATACGGAGTAGAGGTCCATCGGTGGTTATTAGCCACAAGGTATAGATGGAAGACCCTGTCTGGGGTAGTGATGCTCTGTCTTCTTAGTGCTTGGGGGGCAACTGTGGGAGGGCTTCTAGAGTTCTGGCCCTTCTGGTGGACCTCCTGATGGCACCTGTTTTTTGGCCACTGAGTGACACAGAGTATTGGACCGGCTGGGCCGTTGGCCTGATCCAACATTGGCTTCTCTTATGTTCTTAATGTAAGAGTTTACTTGTAGGAGTCACTTTCCTCATTTCTCCAAGGTGCTTTTTGAGAAGACACCCTGTGAGTTAGGTGGGTCTGAGAGAGCTCTTTCGAGGACCCCTCTTGAGAGAACAGCTCTGAGAGGACTTGTGACTGACCCAAGGTCACACCAGCAGGTGCATGTGGAGGAGTGGGGAATCAAACCCGGTTCTCCCAGATTAGAATCTGCGCTTTAACCACTACCCCCAACTGGCTGTCTATGTATAAATATATATATTTGAAAGATATTCATTGTAGCTATGAAGAAGAAGAGATAGGATTTATACCCCGCCCTTCACTTGGAGTCTCAGAGCGGCTTACAAACTCCTTCCCCTTCCCCTCCCCACAACAGACACCCTGTGAGGTGGGTGGGGCTGAGAGAGCTCTGACACAAACTGCTCTTTCAGGAACAGCTGTACCAGAGCTTGTGACTGACCCAAGGTCACATCAGCAGCTGCAAGTGGAGGAGTGGGGAATCAAACCCGGTTCTCCCAGATTAGAGTCCGTGCTCCTAACCACTACACCAAACTGGTGTACACTACACTACACTACACCAAACTGGTGTACACTTAACCACTACACCAAACTATGCATAGCTACAGAAAAGTCTGTGTCTCCGGCCCATCGAGCACGATTAGGTAAGAGATCACTGACTATTTGACAAAACCCAGGACAGGTTTCAACACCTTCCCTTTTCGCTATATGGATCGGGCGATTCAAGTGCACGGGAGTTATGTAAGATGCAGGTAACGCTTCCACCGCGGCCCGTGGAAACAGGGCCATTAATATTTTACAGGTTTTCTCATCAGCTCTGTTAGTGCAATTCATCAATGCCCAACAGGTCTTATGCCAGCTATACATCAAAACTATTTTCAAAATATTTCATTGTCAGCCTGTGGCACCCTCATTATTTATTACGATAAGGGACATGATGAACAAGAACAGTAGGTGGCTTGTTTACTTAAATGCACTCCTCCCCGCCCCCGTCCCCCGCCCCTAAACAGAGGACGTTAGACGTTTGGGCATAATGTCTACTGAAGGTTTAGAGTACTGCTCTGAAAACCTTGTCTTTGTTCACACTCACACTTGGCTGGAGCGACATTTCCCCACATGTGTGGGAAAGAATCAAGTGTGGAGGTGTATGGGTGTGCGTGATAAGAACATAAGAGACGCAACATATGCAATGTTGGATCAGGCCAAAGGCCCATCCAGTCCAACACTCTGTATCACACAGTGGCCAGAAATACCAGGTGACATCAGGAGGTCCACCAGTGGGGCCAGGACATTAGAAGCCCTCCCACTGTTGACCCCCCCCAAGCACCAAGAAGACAGAGCATCACTTGCCCCAGAGCCCCTATCTATACCTTGTGGCTAATAGCTCCACCAATTGTCCACCAATTGTCTCCAACAGCAAACCTTCATTTTGCCTTCTGTAGGGATGCCGGACTCAAAGGGGGACCTGGGTATCCCCTGGAATTACAGCTCATCTCTGGATTACAGAGATCGGTTCCCCTGTAGACCGTGGATACTTTGGAGGGTGGACTCTATGGCATTGTAGCCCACTGAAGCCCCGGTCCTCTCCAGGCTTCATCCCCAAATCTCCAGGAGCTTCTTAACCTGGAGCTGGTAACCTCCTCACCAGTGGCTGAGCGGGTTGTCTTGGCAACCCTAGCCTGCTGTGATGTTCATAAGGGTTCAGTGTTCCCCAGGATGGTGGTGATGGCGATGGTGATGAAGATGATGATATTATTAATAATCAGGTTTCTTTTTGTAGCAGGAGCTCCTTTGCATATTAGGCGACACACCCCTCATGTAGCCAGTCCTCCAAGAGCTTACAGTAGCCCCTGTAAGAAGAGCTCTGTAAGCTCTTGGGGGATTGGCTACATTAGGGGGGGGGTGTTGCCTAATATGCAAAGGAGTTCCTGCTACAAAAAG
>NW_015164223.1:426905-430580 GCF_001447785.1 Gekko japonicus
CTTTTTCTTGGGGTTGGAAAGCCGTGAAAATAGTCCCTAGTTAGGCTCCCATGTTGGCTGGGAACCTGGGGAGGCTGGCACCCCTGATTCGGGGAGACCTGGGTAAAGCTGGGAAAATTTAAAAATCCAGGCAGCCTTGCTTCTGAGCAAACTTGGGCTGAATATCTCTCCCCCCCATGTGTGCAGGACTTTTTGGGCACTGGTCTTGGCAGCGTTCCGTGCACCTTGGTGTTTAATCATGCTGGCCACATGACCACGGAAACATCTTCGGACAGCACTGGCTCTTCGGCTTTGAAACGGAGATGAGCACCACAACCCTAGAGTCAGATTTGACTGGCTTTCGAGCAAGGGAACCTTTACCTTTACCTTTACCTTGGCTAAAGTGGGTGGTGGATGTTAACCAGAATACAAAGATCAGTTCCCCTGGAGAAAATGGATGCTTTGGAAGGTGGACTCTATGGCATTGCACCCGGCAGGGGTCCCTATCCTCCCCAGGCTCCATCCCCAAAATCTCCAGGAATTTCCCAGCCTGGAGCTGGCAACCCCCACCCCTGCAAACTGTTTTCTGCTGTTTGAGAGCAAACAATGATTGACACAACAGTAAATGTACTGAAGTCAATGGGGCTACTCTCATGTAAAACAGCATTCCGGGGGGGGGGGGAGAGGCAAAGCGGAGGAGGTGGGAAGGGGTTGCAGTACAAGACAGAGGGACCGCGGAGCTGTCAAAATGGAGTGGAGCTCTGAATGAGTGCTTCTCCACATGCATGAAAGGCACTTTTTAAAAGGTTGCCAACTGACCGACCGCTCTGTGGTTACTGCACAGCAATAATCTGAATGGTCAACCATGGAGTGAGCATGCAGTGAGGTGGGTTAAGGTTGGCATGTTTGGGCAAACCTCTCCAGAACAAATAACACCGAATAAAATAGAGGCACAGCCAGACTGCGCCAAGCCTGTCATCTGACCGCAGCCTTAGAGTGCCTCTGGGAGAAGAAAGTTACTATTGTGCCAGTTGTCATTGGAGCCCTTTGAGCAGTGCCTGGAAGTCTCAAGAAACACCTGGACAATCTGGGCACTGAGCAAATAACACCGGCTCTGCTCCAGAAGGCAGTGGTGCTTGGAACAGCAAGAATCCTGCAAAGATACCTCTGACGTTCTCAAGAACTTGGCTCGAATTGCAGAACAACATCTACCAGTCTAATATCTGATGGTGACAATCAGGGGTCATTTCGTAGAAAAAGAGGTGCAGGAGCTCATTAGCATAACTTTTTAGCTTAACTTATTTGCATATGCCACACCCCCTGACATTACCGGAAGTGTGTTAGAAGGCAACACTGAACTGTTTTGGATTGCTAGCTATTGGGGGGACGGGGACGCACAGATCTGCCCTCACAGAGGAGGGAGAGCTTGTACCTGAAGGCAGGCCGGTGGAGGGCTCTGCAACTTACCTGGCTGCTTCTTGCTCCTCGTGGCCCGACTGAGGGCTGCTGGAAACAGGGGGCGGGGCTTGTTGCATGTGCCCATCCCCTGGGCTCCTTACTGCCGGAGCTCTGCTTCTGTGTGCTCCCACAGGAAATGACCCCTGGTGACAATTCATCATCACCACAACCACCATCATCACCATCATCATCACCATCATTTTCAGGCTCATGTGAAGAGGTTGTGTTTTTTTGCCAAAGCAGGAGTATATATCTATGTATGTGTGTGAGAGAGAGAGAGCGAGAGAGTGAGGAAGATTTAAATTCATACAAAAATACCACTCCACCTGTGAAACAGCTGTGCGTTATCAACTAATGGCCCCCAGACATCTTCCAATGATCCTGTCAGCACCTAAAACCCATTCAGTATGAAACATCTGTTCCGGGTGAAAAAGATTTTGAAAAAAGGTGTCAGCCACTCTTTTATATTTTGTGTAATTTATGAAGGTAAACATGGTCAAGGTCATAACAGTTTTGCTTTTCTTTGGGGAAATCGCTGCCTTTTTATTTGTTGAGAAAGAAAATAGGAATCTCTAAATACAAGCAAATTATAAAACAAAAACAGGCATCTCTATGCAGAAGTTATCCATGGTAGACCCAATTCAACTTCATATATATACTCCATACAATATATATATATTTACAATATTTACAATATTGAAGGAGAGTTCATTAAATAAACCAATTCAATGAATAGGGATGTGCACTGGAAAAAACTATTGATTTAATTCCATGTTATATTTTTAAAAAGGGAAGGTGTATTGGTTATAAGATTTCTTGGAAATGTTGTCATTACCATGAAGAATTGTTGGGTTCCATTTCTGTTTTCATTAAGACCCGAATGTATGTTTGTCCATTGTTTTCCATGTGAGGAAAATGGCAGGTTTTCTTGCACTGACTTTTTTTCACCAAATGGTATCAAAATAATAGGGAAACTCTTCTACTTCAAAAACAGGAAGTGACATGGGATAGCTCTAGGAATTTCCAGAAATTCTATTGTTTGATCATAGAGTTGTCAGCAATTCCTAGAGTGACCTATGTCACTTTTTTACTGGAAGTGATGGTGTGGTGCCCCCCCCCATATCCCTATCCACAGCCCTCCCATGCATGCATAAAAGTTGCACTCATGTGTTTATACAGACTATGGCCCCGGTCACACAGAGCATTAGGTATGCTGGAAAGACGGAAGAGAGGCGGATTTTCTGGGCATGATCTCACCGCCACATCTGGGAAGCGTAGAGCTCCCATGGCGCACCCGAGGCTTCCCGCCAAAGATGCGGGGTAAAAAACTAGTACCTCGGAGGTACTAGTTTCCAGAAACTGCGGGGCAAGGGTGGGCGGCTGATTACATTTCCGGTGGTAGTTCCAGCACCCGCCCATGTCCCCTCGCAAAATGGGTTTTTTCCTCCAAATCTCCACGGATGCGCACAAGCACACAATGGAGCATGCGCACATTTCAGTTTTTTTAAAAAACACAACCCTGTTTGCCGCTCCGCTTCTTTGCCGCGTTGTGTGATCGGCGCCTCCCCCCTAACCACGGGAGCTCTACGGGACCTCAACCCGACGCCTGATCGCGCAGTCGCACGTTAGTTTGCTCCGGGGCAAACAGCTCCGCCTCCCCCCCGCGATATCCGGCCCGTATGACCGGGGCCTATATTAAGTATTGGGAATGAATCTTCCCCTCTGCACAACGGTCCTGTTGTACTAGTGTCTTAGGATAGAATCGCTCCAGATATTGGAAAAATTGCGGTGCTAAAACTGTCTATGAACCTCTTCAACCACTCAGGAAGAAAATAATGTATGGTGGGTGACTGTGATTCATGAATCGTGACATATGTTTACAAAGGAAAAAATGAACTAGCTTATTTTAAACAGTAGAGGGCAGCAAAGTAATGTGTATATATTTGTCTCCACTCCCCCCATGACATCTGACTTGGCAAGTGGATACATTTTGATAGTGTCCTGCCACATAAACACCTTGAGCCAGGTTTTCAAAGGTTATTTACGCACTGAAAGGGGAATTAGTAAAATGTCCTCTCCATAGCAGAAGTAATTTTGAATATTTTTCAGTGATTGTATTCGGCCGTGGGTTAAACAGAACCCTTTCCCCCTCCGCAAAACTGTGTATGTTTAATTTCAGTGACAACTTTTTGCTTGTATGCCGAAATAAAACCAAAGGAATAAGCTGCGGGGGGGGGG
>NW_015164223.1:430621-443738 GCF_001447785.1 Gekko japonicus
AGCCAAAAAAAAAACAAAGGGGTAAGCGGGGGGGGGGGGGGGGGGTTTGATGCCTATAACCGGTCCTAAAAGCAAAACACAAACTAGAGGGGTCTGCAGACGACTGTCTTGGGTGCAAAAAAGTTCTTTTGCTTTGTTTTGTTTTGGTTCAATTAAATATTTGCATCAGCTTCTGGGCACGGTGGCACTTAGCAGTCCTGCAGAGATCCATATGAATGGCGATTGCATTCCTAATGTCTTGTCACTGTAGCAATTCCCTTTAAAGTCATTACTCTGCCTTCTCTGCATAAAAAGTTCCGCAAATTATCCGAGTTTATTTCATTGACTTTCCCACACCTTGAGAAATAGGCCATTTGTATTATCACGGTTTGATATATTTCCCATTCGCCATGCTCCTTTGGTGAGCTGGCATTTTAATTTAATTATACTTTTTGTTGTTAATGGTCTTTATTTTTCAGTGTCGATGTGGTAAAGTGCTTCAGGTTTTTTTTTTAAGAATCTATTTCTTTCCTTTTTTTAACTCCCTCCCCACCTTCCCATTCCGTCGGCAGGCTCGAGTGCAAATTTATAAACTGATAAAATTCAGCGTAAAAGTTACAAGAGGTGAAATGAAGCGATCTGTAAAGAAACCCGACTTGAAACGATTGAGCGTTTTCCTCACTTTCAGAACGTGAGCCCTTGCATACGCTTAATCTTCAAATGCCGCTAATTAGGCACTGGAATGCAAAGCAACTCTACTTGAGAATGTAAGTCAGGGTGTCCAAAACATTGCACAAGGAAGTCCTAGCATGAGATTTCTGTACTCGGCATAAGAACGGAAAAGCTACAAATTCAGCACCGGGCGTGCAGTTTGGCAATCTCACTTTCATTTTGTTTTCCTTTTTGAAAAATCAAGTTTCTATTCCAGGGGTCGTTTCGTAGAAAAAGAGCTAGGGGACCTCATTAGCATAACTCATTAGCATATGCCACGCCCCCTGACATCACCGGAAGTGTGTCATAAGGCCACACACCCCACCCCCAACAGTCCCGGTCGCCGCCGCCGGCCTTGCAGCTCCACTGCCGAGCCCTATGAGGGGCCCGGCGGTGGACCTGCAAGGCCAGCGGGAGTGCAAGGAAGCCCCGCGAAGGCCCTCCCTGGCCCCAGGCAGGCAGGGGTGGGGAGAGGCAGGGAGGAAGCAACTTACCCTCCCTCTTCTCCTGCCTCCTCCTGGCTGAATGAGGGCCGGAAGCGGGGCGGCTGGAAGCAGGGGGCGGGGCTTTGTCATGTGCCCCGCCCCCCGTACCTCACCCGGGGGAACTGCGATCCCCGCGATCCCCCCCGAAATGACCTCTGTTCTAGTCCTTATGGAGACAGATTAAGATGGGTAGCCATGTTCGTCTGTCTGTAGCAGTAGAAAAGAGCAAGAGTCCTGTAGCACCGGAAACGACATCGCCACATAGTGGCAACACTGTAGCACACCACAGTAGCTCAGCCACATAGGCTATGAATAATATAAGCAAATAAACAGTTCTTTCTGATCAGTCCTAGCTGTGGCTCTGTGCTAGAACATATCTGTGTGGTATGTGAGCATTTTTAAACACCCATATCTGTAGTTAAAGGGTCTTCAGATGCAGCAGTTTTAGAAAGGACCCTTCTCTGACTAAAACTCTAGGAAGCCACTGGTGTGATACTGAATTAGAGGGACCAATGGTTTGGTTTGGTAAAAGGCAATATGTATGTTTATTACAAGCTGAGTAGCTTCAGAGACTGACAGATTACACAGTGGCGTGGATCCAGCTATCCTGTTAGGAACCCTCCTCTAACTGAAAGGGCCATTTCAGGGTGGACGAAAGCTTTGATTTCACTCAGGGAATGGTAGGATAAAAGTAGAATCCACCCAAATAGCTGGTGACGTGTGGACTGCTGAAGGACCCTAGGCAATAGAAGTCAATAACCTTGAGCAGATGCAACAAAATGGAAACTTCATGTTTGGAAGAATGGGGAAATAAATTTGCTGAATATGCAGTAATGGCAAAATTAACAACCAATTGGAAAATTAGGTCTGTTATGAAATCTGAGGAGAGATGGAGTGTATTACGCTAGCAGGAGACAAACTTAAAGTGAGAAAATATCATATTCAAATGTATGGTAATGAAACAGAAGTAGAACTGAAATCTGTTCTAAATGTAATATCTTGAATACAATGTATCTCTGTATGAGATATATAGGCTGCGGTCACACGGAGCATTAGCCACGCTACAGAGACGGAAGATAGGTGGGTTTTCCGGGCGTGATCACACCGCAACTTCTGGGAAGCGTAGAGCTCCCGTGGCGAACCCGAGGCTTCCCGCCGAAGATGCGGGGTAAAAAACTAGTACCTCTGAGGTACTAGTTTCCAGAAACTGCGGGGCAAGGGCGGGCGTCTGATCGTGTTTCCGGTGGTAGTTCATGGCATCTGGTGCCCGCCCATGTCCTGTCGAAAAAAGTTTTTCCCCCCCAAGTCTCCACGGGATGCGCACACGTACCCAATGGCACATGTGCACACTTTGGTTTAAAAAACCCCACAACCCCGTTTGCCATGGCAGCGGCGCCTAGCTTCTTTGCCATGCCTCAGGATTGTCGTGTGATCGGCACCTCCTCCTGAACCATGGGATGTCGGCGGGACGTGTGATCCGGTGGCCGCGCGTTAGTTTGCTCCGGGGCAAACAGCCACGCTCTCCCCCCCGCATTTTCCAGCCCGTGTGACCGGGACCATAATAGACTTTCTTTTACACCATGATATACTACTTATCTATTAAAGGTTCTAATGAATATGTAGAAGTGGCAAAAATATGTTATACTGAATACGTCATCATACTGATGAAACCAGTGTTGTAGTCGAAATAGATGAGTTATGAAGTTTGAAACTTAAAACTTAAATAATTAATACCATTGAACCCCAACAGACGCTGAACTGCAGGCTGTGGAAGGTCCAGTAGTTCAGCAGTTCAAGACCCGGGTGCCGCAAGACGGGGTGAGCTCCTGTCTCTAGTTCCAGCTCCTGCCAACCTAGCAGTTCGAAAGCAAGAAATTGCAAGTAGATAAATAGGTACCACTCCGGTGGGAAGGTAACAGCATTCCGTGTACCTTGGTGTTTAGTCATGCCGGCCACATGACCACGGAAACGTCTTCGGACAGCTCTGGCTCTTCGGCTTTGAAACAGAGATGAGCACCGCAACCCTAGAGTCGGATTCGACTGGCTTTCGAGCAAGGGAACCTTTACCTTTACCTTTACTTACCCCAACAGAAGTAAGAACGGTTGCATTTTATAGATAATACCTTAACAATTACATTGAAGGGGATGAAAGGGAAAATACTGAAACAAATCTCTTCCTTTTTTTAGGTGCCACAAAACTATTTGTAGTTATTTTTTTTCTATAGATAGATAAATCAACCACAAAATCATAACATATAAAAGTGTGCTGCTTACATTACAAGAAAACATTTTTTTTAATCCTTATACATTCTGCACACCAATTTCGTGATCCATAAATGGGGACTACTTTCCTCTAAAGGGAGCTGAAGATCTCAAGCTGCTTCTAAAGCAAGTGGGACTGTCCAGTTCTGCTCACTTAAGCACTCTGAGTAGTCCTTCTTGAGCAGTAGGTGGCTGTGGATTTTTCTTCCCCTTGTGAGGCCCTGCTCACGCAATTTTGGCAGCGGCTGATGGATTTAAGATCAGGATTTTTGCGGACCATTAATGGCCAGTGTAGATGAATTTCAGTGAGAAAAACAATGGACCGGGCTTGTGAGGCCTGTACTATCTCAGGATGTGGATACAATTTGGCCCAACAATGTTGCATGAGAGAGCAGTCTCACCAAAGAGGTAGTGTGTTTGAACAGCAGAAGATTTCCAGCAATTGCAATGCTGTAATATACCCAGTAATATACCGCCACAGGGTTATGTATCAAACATAATTGTTTGACATTGCTCATGCAAGATACTAGGGGTGTATACACACACTCATACACACACACACACACACAAGCAAACATGATTTTCCGGATTTGGATATATTACATCCCCCTCAAAATTTGGGATTCCTGGAAAAATCCAAATTCCTATACCAGTATGGTATTCGGATTTCGTTTTTCCCCTGGAAATCCCAATTTTTGCAGCTCTACTATAGCCTATGGGGCCATTATAGTCAATGGGGAATCTATCTGGGGATAAGTGGGGATCCGGGGGGGCTGTTTTTTGAAGTAGAAACACCAAAATTTCAGTGTTGCTTCTGGTTCCTATCCTCAAAAGACTCCCCAGGTTTGGTCCAATTCTATGGGCTCCCAAGGAAGGTCCCCTATCCTCTATTATTTCCAATGGTGGGGAAAAACCAGCAAAAAAAAAAGGACTGATGTAAAACGAGAGAGTCTCTTCAGTAGAAACTTAAAGTGGGGGGGTTTCCCAAGCATAGCAGAACCAGTGCATGTACAGAATGGCCAGCAGAACCAGTGCCCCCTCAGACCCCCAGATACCTCCTCATAGATTCCCCATTATAGCCTATAGGGATCATTGACTATAATGGTCCCCATGGGCTATAATGGAGCTGAAGGCATTTAAAGGTGTCATGGTCAATGCGCCCTCTAAGATGTGGGGTCTTATGAGCAAAAATTCTACTTTGTGAGCCACTGGCATTAAGGTTGTGAGCGAGTGATTTGGCTACTGCATGAATTAGTTTGCTCTGGAGCCCTCTTTCCTGAGCTAAGACAAAAATGTGTGAGCCGGAGGCTAAAAAACTGTGAGCTAGCTCACACTAACTCAGCTTAGAGGGAACACTGGTCACAGTCCCTTTAAATGTGTTCATGAAGCTGCAGCTTCACCCGGAATGGCATTTAAAGGAAGCACGCTCTCTTTAAATGCCATTTCACTGTGGCTATCCTGTTTTCTCGGATATATCTGTCTGAAAGAATAGCCAATAAATTCTGATGAGGATTTTTTTCGGCTCAAATAGACCCGAATGCACACCCCTACAAGTTATCATTGGCCGAGAACCTTCTCTTGTTTGTGTTTAGGCTACAACAGACAGATGTGGCTGGTAGCCTCTTCTTTGGTGCTGTTCTGTATTCCCAGATTTGATGACAGAGAACATTCTAATTTCTGGTTCCTCTGCAGTTCCTCCTGTTTAGTAAATTGTTCACCGTGTTGCATTTTGGAGAAGCAGCTGGTTTCCTTCAGTACCTTCAGAAAGGTTGCCTTCCTGGAGAGTCTGAGAGACCTGAATTAATTCACAGATCGCTTTTAATTGTGCAAAAAGAGAGTTTGTCAGCAGGCTCAGCTTTTGTTCCGCAGGCTCAACTTCAGTTTCAAGTTGGTGATTTCTTGGCGTTGCCCTTGAAAGCAGCAGCTGTTGGCCACATAATGCTTTCCAAAGATGTTACCCATGTTCCGTATCTCAAGTGATGATGGTTTCTAGGATTCGATGAGTACTAATCCTTTCATTCCATCCTTGTTTCATGCCTTGGCTGCGTTAAGTGCTTCAGTCCATATCTTTCTGATGAGGGACACATACGAACACATGGATCTGCTTTATACTGAATCGGACCTCTAGTCCATCAAAGGCAGTATTGTCTGTTCAGACTGGTATCACCTCTCCAGAGTCTCAGGTGGAGGTCTTTCACATCACCTCCTAACCGGTCTCTTGAACTTGGAACCTACTGCATACTAAGCAGAGGCTCTAGCACTGAGCCATGGCCCCTCCAAATGACCCACTGTGCATTTCTGACAACTTTGTGCAGATCCATGTACATTGCACGTTCTGATACATGTTTTATACCTCTGATACTTGCTGCAACCTGGACTTCTGCAGTACTTCCATAATCATAATACTTCAAATATCCATGCTCCCCTTAGGAAGAACAAAAACAAGCAAACAGGGTTGACTGTAGTTAGTACTTGGATGGGAGACTTCCTTGAAATACCAGGTCAGGAAGACAGGGGCAGGATTTATTCAGCTACCTCTCGGCACATCCTCCAAACCCCCAGTAGGTTTCAGTCACCAGAGGCTGACATGAGTTCCAGGTGCAGACACACACACCCCAATGCACACATATACAATACTATCTGCCACTGAAGGTCTTCACAGGCTGTGGTCACACAGAGCATTAGCCACGCTACAGAGACGGAAGATAGGCAGATTTTCCGGGCGCGATCACACCGCAACATCTGGGAAGCGTAGAGCTCCCGTGGCGAACCCGAGGCTTCCCGCCGAAGATGCGGAGTTAAAAACTAGTACCTCCGAGGCACTAGTTTCCAGAAACCGCGGGGCAAGGGCTGGCGTCTGATCGCGTTTCCGGTGGTGGCATCCGGCGCCCACCCATGTCCCTTCGCAAACAGGGTTCCCCCCCCCAAGTCTCCACAAGATGCGCACAAGCACCCAACGGCGCATGCGCACAAAGAGGAAAGCGAAAGTGCCATTTCGGCTTTTTTAAAGAAATGACCCAGTTTGTCATGGCAGCGGCGCCTAGCCACTGCTGGTGTGATCACGTGTGTGATCGCCACCCTCGTTTACCTGCCGGTGCCGAGGGAAGGACCCGTGGTGTGCCGCCGGCGCGTCTGATCGCGTAATCGTGGATCAAACTGTGCCGGGGCAATTAGCCACACCTCCCCCCCGCAATATCCGGCCCATGTGACCGGGGCTACAGTAAAAAATTGACCTCGGCCCAGTAAGCTGGAGTTGGAATGCACGTAGCCATTGTAAAATATTCACATCTTTTTATTTGTGCTAAAGACAAAATCCAGGGCTTACTCATACATTTCCTTAGGTCATTTGAAAATGGAAATCTTCCATTTCCCTTGGACTTAAAAAAAAAATGAGGGAAATTCAGCCCCCATCTTTCTCCAAAAGCAAGCTCACAGAGTAGAAATAGTAGTTGGCCCCTGCTCCCAGAGAAACCAAAAGTGACGTTTCTCCATTAGGTAGTAGGTCATGTGAAAGACCTCTGCCAGAGACCCGGAGACCCACTGATGGACCAAGGGTCTGATTCAGTATAAGGCAGCTCCATGTGTTCATGTGTTCATTTTGTGATAACACCACTACTTGTTTTTTTCCCCAAAAAGTCCCCAAACACCCATGAGCTCAACAAGCGTGGGGGACCTTGCTTGAAGCTTACATGCTAAGAACTACCTTAAAAATATTTTATTTCCATTTTGTAAAAACATAACATACAATTTCAAATATAACTACCTCAACAGGTCAAAACCCAAAGAGTCTACCTAGTCCAGCACCCTGTTTCCCACACTGGCCATTCAAATATCTCAAAATCTCTTCCAGCAGCTAATATCCCAGACTACACTGCCCCTTAACGTGGAGGCTCTACGTAGTCATCATGGCTAAGACCCGTCGCTAGAACACTCCTGTCTGAATTTCTGTGTTAAAAAAAACAAACCATCCCCTGCTTCTTCTAATCTTTCCTCCATCTCTCTCTCTTTTTTTAAATAGAACTTCCTCTTTCTGTCTGTCAGCCAGGCCCACAGTTTCCTCTTCCCATTCATAACTTCTGGGCCCATTCATTGATAGTGAGGGTGGCTTCCAAAAAGCAAAAAATGCAAAAAAAAAAGCAGCACAGCCTCTTGATGCTTCATGCGTTCCTGCTGCCTTTTATCTTCACAGCTGTTTTTAATGGGCTCTTCAGTGGGGGAAAGCGCTGATAATGGACATTTTGTGCTGTTTGCAATTATCACCGGTTTTTTAAGGATTGCCAACCAGAACTGACAAAGATGCTGTTTCCTAGAGCACTCAAGTGTGTGTGTGTGTGTGTATGTGCGTGTGCGTGCGTGCTCATGACGGACAGCCATCCAACGAGGACTGTTTGAGAAGGAGAAACAGTAGGGAGGATGGAAACTGGAGCTGGCAGCCACAATACTATTTCCTCAGAGCTGGTTTTGAGATCGACTCCCTCGTGGAGCTCTGTCCCCGCAGAGGTTCCACAAAGCCGATGCCCCGCAGCAGCTACCAACAATGGTCCCTCTAAGCTGTGGAGTCTTGAGAGCAAAAATTCTACTTTGTGAGCTACTTGCATTAAAGTTGTGAGCGAGCGATTGGGCTGCTGCATCAATTAGTTTGCTCTTTAAATTTTAAATTGTAATGGCCAATGGCAACACGATACATTTTACTACAACTACTACTACAGATTAATTGGCTCTGGAGCCATCCTTCCTGAGCGAAGACAAAAATCTGTGAGCCAGAGGCTAAAAAACTGTGAGTTAGCTCACACTAACTCAGCTCAGAGGGAACACTGGCTACCAGTGAGGTGTTCGGAGCTGTTGAGGTGAGCCAAGGCAGGAAGAAGCTTCAGAGTCAGAGATGAGCTGACAAGGTTGTTTTCCATATCTCTATAGACAGTTTATAGAGTTGGACGCATGCCACTTCTTCTCTTTTGTCCTTGCTTTATAGAACTGCTGTGCCAATCCCAAGCAGAATTATACCATTCTAAACCCAGGGAAATGGGCCATGGTGGCTCAGAGGTTAAGACGCTGAGCCGCAGACCGGAATGTCTGTAGTTTGGCAGTTCGAGACTGAGTGCCACGCGACAGAGTGAGCTCCTGTCTCTAATCCCAGATCCTGCCAGTCGAAAGCAAGAAATTACACGTAGATCAATAGGTACCGCTTTGGTGGGAAGGTAACAGCGTTCTGTGTGCCTAGACATTTAGTCATGCTGGCCACATGACCACAGAGAAGTCTTTGGACAGCGCTGGCTCTTCGGCTCGGAAATGGAGATGAGCACTGCCCCCTAGAGTTGGATTCGGCTAGCTTTCAAGGAAGGGAAACCTATACTTGACTTAAACCCAGCGAAACCCATGGATGTAGAAGGGTGTAAGTGTATTTAGGATTGCCCTGTTGGTGGTGGAAAGGGCTGGCAAGTTGGAGCTGACTTTTTTTTTTAAAGATTTTATAAACTTTATTGAAGATCAAACAGTACATTTGTAAATCATAGCACACATACATAAGTTGAATCATGTTCATTTGTCACACTCACAATTACAATTTTTGTTCCAGGATAAGCACTATCTATCTTTAAAACCATTCACAGTTTGATTAGGCCTTTTCGCACCATCTAGAAGTAGACCGTGTTTGATGTTCGATAGTTTTATGTATATTAGATATGAATGGTATCAGAGAGTTCCACGATCAGACACATATTTATAAAAATGAAAGAATGGAAGAGAAGGAAATATTTAGCATAAAAGACTGCCATTAAGAAAAAATCAAAGTATAATACAGAGGGTTATGTGGTTGGCAATCTTGCGTAAGAATGTAGTCCAAAAATGGGTACCATTTTTCGTCAAAATTACCGTAGATTGCTTTGGGCAGATTTTGGATCTTTGAACTGACTTGAGGTCAGCGTTGCCTCTAAGCTGTGGGCGTGAGCGGCCACTAATTAACACAGGGAGCCCCATTCAGTAGCCACACTCTGGACGCGCGCAGGGTCTTGTATTGCCCATTTTAAGATCACAGCAGTTATACGCTGCACAGGAGGGAACATTGATGGTGCCCTTGTTGGGTTTTCAAGGTAAGAGACAAAAAGAGGTGGTTTGCCCTTGCCTGTGTCTGTGCACCAAGCCTTGGTGGTCTCCCATCCAGGGCTTATTTTGGGCAGGAACACGCAGGAATGGAGTTCCAGCTGGCTTCAGAGTTGGCCACGCCCACTACAGCCAAAACCTCTGAATGCGTGGCTACAGAGGGAAGGCCTGGAGAGCGACCCCCCCTGGCGACTCCGAGGTCGGCAGGCCAGGGGGGCCCCTGGAAGGATTGGGGAGGCATTTACTCAGAGTCTTCCCCGGCCTGTCCAAGGGCCGACTTGCACCTGGGCAAGCCAAGGGAAGGTATGCAGGTGTGGCCTAATATGCCAATGTGCTGCACTGTCCAGGTGTGGCCTAATATGCTAATGAGTTCCTGCTGTTGGGTGTGGCCTATTATGCCAATGAGTTCCTGCTGGGCTTTTTCTACAAAAAGAGCCCTGCTCCTATCCAAGTGCTCACCAGGGCCGACCCTGCTTAGCTCCCAAGGCCTGATGACACTGGCTATCCTGGGCGATCCAGGTCAGAGCATTAGGGAACACTGGCTACCAGTGAGGTGTTCGGAGCTGTTGAGGTGAGCCAAGGCAGGAAGAAGCTTCAGTGTCAGAGATGAGCTGACAAGGTCGTTTTCCATATCTCTATAGACAGTTTCTAGAGTTGGACGCATGCCACTTCTTCTCTCTTGTCCTTGCCTTATAGAACTGCTGTGCCAATCCCAAACAGAATTATACCCTTCTAAACCCAGGGAAATGGGCTGTGGTGGCTCGGAGGTTAAGATGCTGAGCCACAGACCGGAATGTCTGTAGTTTGGCAATTCGAGACTGAGTGCCACGCGACAGAGTGAGCTCCTGTCTCTAATCCCAGACCCTGCCAGTCGAAAGCAAGAAATTACACGTAGATCAATAGGTACCGCTTTGGTGGGAAGGTGACAGCGTTCTGTGTGCCTAGACATTTAGTCATGCTGGCCACATGACCACAGAGATGTCTTTGGACAGTGCTGGCTCTTCGGCTCGAAAATGGAGATTAGCACTGCCCCCTAGAGTTGGATTCGGCTAGCTTTCAAGGAAGGGAAACCTTTACTTTACTTAAACCCAGCGAAACCCATGGATGTAGAAGGGTGTAAGTGTATTTAGGATTGCCCTGTTGGTGGTGGAAAGGGCTGGCAAGTTGGAGCTGACTTTTTTTTTTAAAGATTTTATAAACTTTATTGAAGATCAAACAGTACATTTGTAAATCATAGCACACATACATAAGTTGAATCATGTTCATTTGTCACACTCACAATTACAATTTTTGTTCCAGGATGAGCACTATCTATCTTTAAAACCATTCACAGTTTGATTAGGCCTTTTCGCACCATCTAGAAGTAGACCGTGTTTGATGTTCGATAGTTTTATGTATATTAGATATGAATGGCATTGCTCTCAGAGCGGCTCACAATCTCCTTTCCCTTCCCCTCCCCACAACAGACACCCTGTGAGGTAAAAGAAGAAGAGATTGGATTTATACCCCGCCCTTCACTACCCAAAGGAACCTCAGAGCGGCTTACAAACTCCTTTCCCTCCCCCTCCCCACAACAGACGCCCTGTGAGGTGGGTGGGGCTGAGAGAGCTCTGACAGAAACTGCTCTTTTTCAAGGACAGCTCTTGTCAGAACTACGGCTTGCCCAAGGTCATCCGGCCAGGTGCAAGTGGAGGAGTGGGGGATCAAACCCGGTTCTCCCAGATTAGAGTCCGCACACTTAACCACTACACCAAACTGGCTCTGAACCACTACACCAAACTGAAAGGTGTTCTTCCTTTCAGCAATATTTTTTAATGTGCAGTACTATCTTCACCCACCGCCTGAAGTGGTTCAGTCCATTCCGCTGCCTCGTTCACATGTACATCGGAACCTAGATCTTTCCTAGCACCTGCTCCTGGAAACGGGATCTACTGGTGAGGAGCCAGATTGAAATGGGTACCTCCTCCATACCTGCCCCTTCTGTGGCTACGCCTTCCTTATCTGCTGCTTACTGTGGTTTAGAATCATAGAATTGGAAGGGGCCTCCAGGGTCATCTAGTCCAACCTCCTGCACAATGCAGGGAATTCAAAACTGCCTCCCCCCACACACCCTGTGACCTCTGCTTCATTTCCAGAAGATAGCAAAACAAAACCCAAAAACCCTCCAGGATCCCTGGCCAAACTGGCCTGGAGAAAAATTGCTTCCTGACCCCAAAGTGGCAATTTTCCTGTAAGAAAGGGCCATGAGAACTAAGCAGTGATGCAACCCTTCCTGCCCTCCCTCTCTTGATTTGCCTCAGTTCACAGAATCTGCATTGCTGTCAGATGGCCATCTGGCCTCTTTTCAAAAACCTACAAAGAAGGAGAGCCCACCACCTCCTGAGGAAGCCTGCTCTATTGAGGAACCGCTCACTGAGGAACTGCTCTGTCAGGAAGGTCTTCCTAATGTTTAGCCGAAAACTCTTCTGAATTAATTTCAACCCGTTGGTTCTTGTCTGACCTTCTGGGGCAACAGAAAACAACTCCGCACCTTCCTCTGTATGGAAGCCCTTCAAGTACTTGAAGGTGGTGATCCTATCACCTCTCAGTCATCTCCTCTCCAGGCTCAACATACCCAGCTCCTTCAACCTTTCCTCATAGGACTTGGTCTCCAGACCCCTCACCATCTTCGTTGCCCTCCTCTGCATGCGTTCCAAAACTGAACACAATACTCTAGGTGAGATCTAACCAGAGCAAAGTGATACCATCACTTTATTTGATCTGAACACTATACTTCTGTTGATACAGCCCAAAATCGTATTTGCCTTTTTAGCTGACGCATCACACTGCTGACTCATGTTCAGTGTATGGTCTACGGTCTACTAAGGCCCCTCGATCCTTTTTGCACATACTACTGCCAAGAAAAGTCTCCCCCATCCTATAATTATGCACTTGGTTTTTACTACCTAAATGCAGAACTTTGCATTTATCTCCATTGAAATTACCTGCCGGCCCAGATCTGGCCACCGGGGGGAACCCCACCTCCAACGGGCTGGGATCATGGCGATGTGCCTGGCGTGAGGACGTTACCCGGAGGTGACATCATCGCACTGGGCATGTTGCAGGGGGATGCTCTATCATTTGAGGGTAAACTCTATGGTTTCCCCTCAAATGTTAGTAGTCCCGCCCCCAAAGTGCCCGACGAGATGACGTCACTTCTGGGAGACATCATTGCAGCATGTGTGCAAAGCACGCTTGCCAAATATGTCCTGGAGAGGGGCTGGGACTCCCCCGCCACGGCTAAAGGCAGGACCTGGCAACCCTAGTTGAAATTCATTTTATTATTAAATCCTCAATTTAAACCATACAAGTCTACAAACAATCCAAAGTGCAATAAGCAAAAAAAAAACAAAAACCAGCTGGATGGAATTGGATGCTATACTGGGGATTATTAGGAAGGGTATTGAAAACAGATCAGCCAATATCATAATGCCCCTATATAAATCAATGGTGCGACCTCATTTGGAATACTATGTGCAATTCTGGTCACCACACCTTAAAAAGGATATTATAGCTTTGGGAAAAGTGCAGAAAAGGGCAAC
>NW_015164223.1:444102-468525 GCF_001447785.1 Gekko japonicus
TGGTTCTTGGGGGGAGGGGGCAACAGTGGGAGGGCTTCTAATGTCCTGGCCCCACTGGTGGACCTCCTGATGGCACTGGTATTTCTGGCCACTGTGTGATACAGAGTGTTGGACTGGATGGGCCTTTGGCCTGATCCAACATTGGCATCTCTTATGTTCTTATGTTGCCTATCCAGTACCCACACAACTGTGGATCCCCTTCTGCACTGAGATTTTGCAGATGAACCATGTCTGTGGCTTGCATTAGACATCTCTTTTTCTTGCTCTATTTGCCCCCCACCCCCCCCGAGCAGCAGTTTGAGTAGAATAGTCAGCCCAGATCGTTTCTGGCCCTTGCATTCCATCGACATAGGTGATAATCCTCCTCCTTTCGGAGCCGAATACGAAAAAGCTGCAAGTAACGTTATGCCAAAACAATAAACATAATGCAGGAGTTTTCGGGGTAATAAAACATCCTTTGTTCCAGCCCATGTTGATACTGGCTGGACTCATTAAATATAAATGGGCAGGTTGAGGAGATCAGCCCCGTTCCCCCCATCAGTCCTCCGGCCAGCCATTTATCATCATTTTTTAGAAATTTCGCTATATTTCTTCGGATTGGACCTGAAGCAAAGACCCTGTCCGGCAAGGTTGTTGGCGACATAAAGCAGGTTATTCATCTCGCAAGGGTTGCTTTTACATGCTCAGTCCATTAATTTGGTTACGTTTTCGAAAGTTTCAGATAACTAGGCTGAGGCCGTTTCATTGGGTCAGTTAATCATGGCACAGTGAGGCTTCAGTCGCCCCAGGTTTCTAAGAGGTATTTCTTCTCCCGAGTGTTTATTCTAGTTTAGGTACTGTGGAATCTTGTTCGCGCAAGCGGGCGGACGTCTTGATTGCTTCTGAAAATCCACTTGAGAAACTGCGCTATTAGTGTTTCCCCCCCTTAATAAATTTCCTTTTTGAAACAGAAACATTTCTTGAGGTCATTGGCGACTCCGTAATTTTGATTGGGTTTACAAGGAGTGGCAGATGCATACGCAGAAGGTAAAAGAGGACCGCATTCCCCCCCTCCCCAGAAGAAGCCATTTTTTAAAATTAAATTTTCTTTTATTGAATGTGATGTCAACAAACAATGTTGAATTATCGAAGTAACAAATAAAGTGGTGATGACACAATAACAAGATCTACACAGTATGTAGCATGGGAGATATTACTAAGGCAGTGTAGTCAACGTACTAATACAACAGTAATCAGAACATCAGAAAAAACAATCAGATAAAAGGTTCAAAATTGACTCAGAACAAAATACTGAATAACACAGCTAATTGTATGAATAATTAATGAAAAGGTAGATATAATGAGAATCAAAACTGAGGTGTGTACCACGACTAAACCAAATGTGTGTTGTGAAGTTTCAGAGAGTATGCAAGTTCAGGAAGTTAGCTCACAAAAAAAGGAATTGAAGATATATTTGGTTGTGAGGTTGGAGGTCAGCAGATACGACGTGTTCTAGGAAGGGTAGCCATTTTTGAGATGAACTGAGATGAACTGATCTAGAATCGGCTTGTCTTATGTGGTCCCAAAGTTTGGAGTACCACTGGTTGATTGTGGGAGGTTGGTGTGATGTCCATTTTCATAAAGGTCATTGCATCTGTACTGGAATGGCACGTCATGTTGAGATTATTCTTCCTTTAGCTGCATTATTGTTAATAATGATAATGATAATGATAATGATAATAATAATAATAATAATAATAATAATAATAATAATATTTAACAATCACTTATTGCATGAATGAATTTAGAGTCCAGTGGCACCTTTAAGAGCAACAAAGTTTTATTCAAGGTGTGAGCTTTTGTGCACACACACACTTTTCCAAGTACCATGCACAAATGTACATCTTCTCCTGTGGGAGGAAGAAAAATCTGACCCCATATCAGTTTGGTTTTAAAAGATTTGGGGCACCGCATTGATGTCTGAATCAATATATTTCATAGAGAGCAGTATTCATTGTAACTCGGGATTCATGTTCTGGGATATTTCAGGATAGTAAATTCCAAAGCAGTGTTCAATTGTGTGTGGGTGTGTACCCACAATATTAAAAGTCAATCAAGTTATGGATAATATTTGTTTGAGATAAATGTTTTTCTCTTGGTTAGTGTTGCTTAGGTGCTTTTAGTACAATTTTTTTTGGCAATTATGTAGATAATTATAAACAGCACTTCCAGTGTTTAAAGCACTTAACATCTATTATTTTAGCTTGGTCCTTCCAACTGCCATGACATTATATAGAAAAATAAATAAATAAGAACCTTGCCTGAGTCTCTATAGTGAATTTGTGGCAAAGCTGGGATTAAAATCAGGGATGTGCCAGATCCCAGGGCAACAATTAGATGTCAAAGGTCCAACTTGTGGCTTCTACCTACCACTGTTTTGCAGTTGGAACATGGGACATTTAAAAATACCAAGAGGCACAGTGCAATGGGAACAGGTGTTCTTACTGCCCCTCCCTTTCAAACTAGTATGGGCAGAGTGTCTTACCCAGCAAGGAAAGATGAAATTGCCATTGCCTTTCAGTGGCTGATCGGTAAAGGGAAAGGTTTCCCTCGCTCGGAAGCTAGTCGAATCCGACTCTAGGGGGCAGTGCTCATCTCCATTTCCAAGCCAAAGAGCCAGTGCTGTCCAAAGATATTTCCATTGTCACGTGGTTGGCATGACTAAACACCGAGGTATATGGAACTCTGTCACCTTCCCACCGAAGTGGTACCTACTTATCTACTTGCAATTTCTTGGTTTCAAACTGCTAGGTTGGCAGGAGCTGGGGCCAGAGACGGGAGCTCACTCCGTCACGTGGCACTCGGGTCTCAAACTGCTACAGACCTTCCAGTCTGCAGCTCAGCATCTTAACCTCTGGGCAACCACGGTCCCATTTCAGTGGCTGATAGCCCCGGTCAATTTCACTTTCTGTACCCTGTGCAAAATCTCCCTAGAAGCTGAAATGATGAAATGGAGGCTGTTGTACTTTGGTCCCATTATGAGAAGACAAGAGCCACTGGAAAAGACAATCACGCTAAGGAAATTTGAAGGCAGCAGGAAAAGAGGAAGACTCTCTTTATCGCCGAGTTCCATCCCTGTGTACTTGAGTACGGGTAATGCAGAGGTGAAATGAATGGCTAGAACTGAATGCTGCCGCAGGCGCCAATTCAGGAATTAATTTTGGAAATTCTCCTAATTAAACTGCAATTCAGAAGCGACGGAGCACAATGCAGACTGAACTAGTGAAGCAATAGAAGAATGGAATGGGAAGAATCCATTCATCTCTGCAGATAATGGGCTAAAGGCACGTGATGCTATCTTATGCATTGTTAAAGCCCGGCTAACATCAGTCCGGTCACAGCAAGAGGGGGGGGGAGCGTTTGCCTGACAGTCCCAAGTATGCTGCTGAAGTAAGCACAGCCCATCAAGACAGCTGATTCCAGTCTAGGACAAAAAATACAGAGTAGTCCAAAAAGAGGTAGATTTCATTTCAAGAGTTAATACTGAGAAGCTCCATACATTTGGAATTCTTCGTTGGGGGGAAATTGTAGGTCTAGAATCAGCCAATGTTTTAGCAATGTTATCTAGGGTTGCCCACTCCAGGTTGGAAAATTCCAGGAGATTTGGGGGTAGAAGAAGCAGAAGAAGAGATAGGTGGATAGGCGGATTTTCCGGGCGCAATCACACCGCAACATCTGGGAAGCGTAGAGCTCCCGTGGCGAACCCGAGGCTTCCCGCCGAAGATGCGGAGTTAAAAACTAGTACCTCGGAGGTACTAGTTTCCGGAAACCGTGGGGCAAGGGCGGGCATCTGATTGCGTTTCTGGTGGTAGTTCCGGCACCAGCCCATGTCCCCTCGTAAAAAGGGTTTTTTCCCCTCAAGTCTCAACGGATGCGCACAAGCACCCAACGGAGCATGCGCACATTTCAGTTTTTTAAAAAAACACAACCCCGTTTGCCGCTCCGCTTCTTTGCCACGTCGTGTGATCGGCACCTCCCCCCTAACCACGGGAGCTCGACGGAACCTCAACCCGATGCCTGATCGTGCAGTCGCGCGTTAGTTTGCTCCGGGGCAAACAGCCACGCCTCCCCCCCACATTTTCCTGCCTGTGTGGCCGAGGCCTGTGAGCAGCAAACAAATCTAAACAAATTATATTCTATAGTTAGAAATGAGCAAATATTCTGATATTTCACTGATTTTTATGTTTGTGCCAGTTCAGTTGCCAGTGGCCATGGTTTTCCACCTTTTCCTGTTGGCCTTCTAGGCTCATTTGTGCTGTATATATACTTTGATAGCTTTTATGTGCAATATATACAAGTGTTTGTCTGTTTAATGTATGTAACTTATAATAATGTTGGTTTATTGGGGATACAGAATTGACCAACATGGCAGGAAAAAATCAGCACAGTGGATCAGAAAATGGTTCAGAAACAGAGAACCATGGGTTCGGTTCTCACAAAAATCCAAATGGGAATTTTGAGGTTCGAAACAGCAGGCATGAGGAATGCAAAAGCGTCCCTATCTATGGTCAATTTGTCATGCAAAAAGGGGGGGGAATGAAGTGTGTCTTCTCACGATACCACAATAACTTATGGAACTAATTATCCCAACATCTGGCGATGCCTACTAGTTTGAATGTTTGTTTTCTTTTTAAGAAATATGAGACCTTTATAAGCCTTTCTAGAGATATTAGCCAAATGATACCTCCATAATTAGAGGCCACATATTGCAAATTACTTGGTGTTGGGGGGAAAAAACCCAGGAAGTGTGGCTGTTACAACTGACCTGCCAGTAAGCTTCCCCTGTTATCTGGCTGGCTACTTCTTGAGAAAGAACATTAGACTATATTAGGGACCTAAATGTTATGAACATGCTAGGTTAGATCCTACGCGGCTGTTTTTCTAGCATAAAGGAAGTTTTTCCTTGCAGAAAGACACTATGCTTAGTCCCTAGGGGATTACTTTTCCCACTGTAGACCACTTTCTTACCTTTCCTGAACATCCGTTGATTCCTAGAAGGAGAAGTTTGGAGTGCTCTGTCTGAGTAGGAAGATGGGAAGTTGTGTTTAGTGGCCTTCACTCTGCTGGTAGTGAGGATCCAACCTGCCATTGGGAAAGGCTGTGGCTCACTGGTAGAACATCTGCTTGGCATGCAGAAGGTCCCAGATTCAATCCCGGGCATCTTCAGCTAAAAGGGTCTGGTGGTAGGTGATGTGAAAGACCTCTACCAAAAACCCTGGAGAGCCGCTGCCAGTCTGAGTAGACAATATTGACTTTGATGGACCAAGGGTCTGATTCAGTAGAAGGATCACGTAACTGCGCAGTAGTTTGCCCCAGGGCAAACAGCCACGCTTCTCCTCTGCAGTTTCCTGCCCGTGTGACCGGGGCCTTAGGGACCTAAATGTTATGAACATGCTGGGTTAGATCCTACGCAGCTGTTTTTCTAGCATAAAGCAAGTTTTTCCTTGCAGAAAGACACTATGCTTAGTCCCTAGGGGATTAC
Organism: Gekko japonicus; assembly: GCF_001447785.1. NCBI lineage: Eukaryota > Metazoa > Chordata > Lepidosauria > Squamata > Gekkonidae > Gekko > Gekko japonicus. The sequence goes on from NW_015164223.1 coordinate 449,624, forward strand.
TTTTCCCACTGTAGACCACTTTCTTACCTTTCCTGAACATCCGTTGATTCCTAGAAGGAGAAGTTTGGAGTGCTCTGTCTGAGGGGCACAGCAAACGGGCGTGATCTCACCACAACTTCTGGGAAGCAGCGCAGACCCGTCCCCGATCCGTCCCTAAACCCGGAAAAGCCGCTGCAAAAAAGAACCTCCTACAGAGGAGGACTTACCTGAAGCACCGCAGCAAGCGTGGCCGTGGGATCGCCGCCGCGCCCGTCGTCCGGAGCAATTCAGGCTCCCGGCTGAACTGCGCACGCGCACACCTGCGCAGTTCGGCAGCCTCGCTCTCCCTTCAGTAGCTTCCCCTCCCCCGGCATCTGATCGTGCTGGGGAGGAACTGCGCGGCGGCTCAGAGGATCTAGGTGATCCCGCCGCTGCATGTTTCTTTTGGTGCGGCTTTAAAAAGCCGCACTTTGGCCATACTTTTCCCCCCAGTGTGGCAGGGGTCAAGGAATGCCAAAGCACATGCAGTGGATGTGTAAACATGACAGTTCACCCACATTCCAAACTTTCTTTGTTCTTTCTACCACATACTTTCTTGGTTGTCACATTACAAACCAAAAATGGCTTATGGAGTTTCAAATTTTGCAATCATAGAATCATAGAATGTTAGCGTTGGAAGGGACCTTGCAGGTCATCTAGTCTAACCCCCTGCACTCTGCAGGAGCACAGCCGGAAGACAGCCCTACAACATACCTGAAAGAGGGCCATCCATCTTTGTAATGTGGTTTGTAATGTGACAACCGAGGAGGAGTGTTGTACAAAGAAAGTTTGTAATATCAGTAAACTGGCATGTTTTTCACAATCCCAGTGTGCGCTTTGGCATTCCTTGTTTGAGTTGCTTCATACTGTGGATCCTCTTTCTAGTATTTTTTCTCTCCCTAGATTGGCATACAAATGGTATAAAAATGTTAATAAGACTGAGAAAGTCAGCAATGATCTCAAGTCCAATGAAAAGGCTCGTGGTGATAATATACCAAAACAAAGTTGGGGGAAGGGGAAGCCGTTGTTATTGTTCCATCAACTAGATGGACTCTAGAGCTGAATCTGCATTGGTATCTTCCGCTGGTTTGGCAACGCTCAAAAAAAGTTGTCTGCGGCCCGGGTCACATGGGAGGTTTTGGGCCGGAAGAGGGACGGATCGGGGGCATAGCAAACGGGCGTGATCTCATTGCAACATCTGGGAATCGGCGCGCACCTGTCCCCGATCCAGCCCTACGGCCCAGTGCTGCAGAGCAAAAAAAAAAAAAAAACAAGTAAAGAGAAGGACTTACCTGTTCCCTCTAAGCTGAGTTAGTGTGAACCAGCTCACAGTTTTTTAGCCTCCGGCTCACACATTTTTGTCTTCGCTCGAGAAGGATAGTTCTAGGGCAAACTAACTTAGGCAGTAGCCAAATTGCTGACTCACAACTTTAATGCCAGTAGCTCGCAGAGTAGAATTTTTGCTCACAAGACTCCACAGCTTAGAGGGAGCATTGCCCACCCACCCCTCTTTTGTTATTTGATGGAAGATGTTTCCAGTTTATTAGGTGAGCCCCAACTCCACGGCACCAGGATGTAATTCTGCCCATTCCTCATCACAGACCCTCCTAGAAACCTCCATCCTTATACCAAGTGTTTCTGCATTCCTATTTTTTTTTTGACTCCCCATTTTTCCCCTTTAATCTGAACCAACGTTTCCCCACTCATCACGCTTCCATTGAAATTTATGGGATGCTAGACCAATGAGGGAAAAATCCTGGATTGCATCCCATGGTCCTGTTACTCTAGTGGAGGTGATTTTCTCCAGTGTAGGAAGCCCTCCTCTGTCTCAAGACCAGTGTTCCCTCTAAGCTGAGTTAGTGTGAGCTAGCTCACAGTTTTTTAGCCTCTGGCTCACACATTCTTGTCTTAGCTCAGGAAGGACGGCTCCAGAGCAAACTAATTTATGCAGCAGCCAAATCTCCTGCTCACAACATTAATGCCAGTAGCTCACAAAGTAGAATTTTTGCTCACAGGGCTACATAGCTTAGAGGGAAGACACTATTTCGAGGATCTTTTGGTAGGGGAAAGCCCCCTCCCCCAAGAGAAAAGCTCCTCCTCAAGCCAAATGAATCTGTGGGATCCAACCCTATATTTTTACTTCGCTTTCACCAAAAGAAGAGGAGAATTTAAAAACTTACATGCACTTTGGCCTCAGTGCCAGTTTAGATTCTGATTTGATTTTTAAAGGTGGATGTGAGTTTTATTTCAAAGTAGGCATAGCTGAAATGCATAGATGATTTTAAACATTATAGGGAATCGGCACTCACCAACTTACAAAGCTGGTACAAACATGTTTGATGGTGGAAACTGCGTGAGTTTATCCCATGTGCCATATATATTTTGCTCTAAATGGGCCTGCCTGCTGAGACTCGGTTATTTTCTGCATACTATAATAATATTTATCACCTCCATCACACTTTTCATCTTCAAAGTACTTTATAAACATTAATTAATCCTCATGATGCCCCTGTGCGTTAGGTAAGTAGGACTGTTAAAATAGGGTGAATAATTCACAATGAATAATGTATCTGCAGAATTGTCACATACGCTCCTGGAATCTCCCACGAGTCAATTGTTCAAATTGTATTCATTTTTAAAAAAAGGCAATTTTGTATTAACTATGGATTGACTGATACTTATTCTTCAAATTACTGTGTCAAACTGGAGATGGAATTCAAGTATATGGAGAATCCAAGTGGCTTTGTGGTTTGAGAGTACTAACCTGAGGCTTGAACGTAGGGTTCAATCCTCCATAGCCATGAAGCTCACGGGATTCCTTGTTTAAATGAACAGACCCTTTATGATGTAGTGGTTTTAGTGCTGGAATAGCAACTGAGAAACCCAGGTTCAAATCCACAACTTAGAGGGAGCATTGCCCATCCCCCCTTTTTGTTATTTGATGGAGGATGTTTCCAGCTTATTAGGTGGGCCCCAACTCCACAGCACCAGGATGTAATTCCACCCATTCCTCCTCACAGACCCTCCTAGAAACCTCCATGCCAGTGGCTCGCAGAGTAGAATTTTTGCTCACAAAACTCCACAGCTTAGAGGGAGCATTGCCCATCCCCCCTTTTTGTTATTTGATGGAGGATGTTTCCAGCTTTGATCGGTCTGACCCTCTCAGCCTAACATAAGAATATAAGAGAAGCCAGTGTTGGATCAGGCCAATGGCCCGTCCAGTCCAGTCCAACACTCTGTCACACAGTGGCCAAAAATACCAGGTGCCATCAGGAGGTCCAGCAGTGGGGCCAGTATGGTTTGTCACAGGGTGGTTACAATGGAGCAGGGGAGGCCCAAGTACTTCTTTTTAGATTGAGCTGGTCTGGACAAAATGGCAAATGGGAGTGCATAGTAGGAAGTGAAGAGACGGTGCATGCTAGGCTGCCAGGTCTCTGACTTGGTAGAGTGGTGGGGGAAATGCATGTTCCAACACCATGATGTCACTTCCACTGTGGCTCCAAAAGTGACATCATTGTGTCTGCATGATGTTCTAGGATTCTCCCAAAATTCTATGGTAAAACAGTAGCCTAACTGATGCAATGGCATAACTTCTGGCGTTGCGCCGAAAGTGATGCTGTGGCATTGGAACACTATGTGACAGATTTCTCACAAGCTGCTGCTCCGCCCTCATGTGCCCTTTTCCCCGATTACATTAGTCAATTTCCCACTACTTGCTGCGTGGCCGCATGTTGCCCTGTAGCTTCGCTCAGTTCCCCCCGCGTCTACTTGATCCTGTTTTTTGAGGATCAAGTAGATGCGGGGGAAATCAGGTGAAGCTGTGGGGCAAAATGCGGCCACACAGCAAGTAGTGGGAAATTGACTAATGTAATTGGGGGAAAGGGAAACGTGAGGGCAGAGCAGCAGCTTGTGAGACATCGATCTGTATTTCCCCATTCCCATCCAACTTCAGAGGACGGCGGAAGACAGGAGGGCCTGGCGGGAGCTGGTCCATGGGGTCGCAAAGAGTCGGACTCGATTGTGCGACTGAACAACAACAACAAAAATTCCCATCCACCTTCTGTGCATGCCTCCCTTTCCCAACTCACTTAAATTCCCACTGTGACTCTGGCACCAGTAGGTGCCCATCTACGGTCAGCCTAGATTTGATGTAGCATTTCAGCCATCGACACTAAGTCCAATGTCATACCAATACGTGATGATGGTACCATACAGAGCATTGGTTTGCAGCCTGGATAAGCTTGTTGAAACATAGATCTGTCATACGGGTACAAAATGGCAGTTGCTATCTGAGATCCTAAACAGTGGAGGCACAGGAAACCCAACGTTATTTAACTTCTAGGAACACTAAAAACGCAGATTGTGTCACATAAAATTAGAAATCAGTTCATAAAAGAGTAATAACTGACCTGCACAATGTAAATTCTCTAAAGTGCGTGCAAGTAATAGCTAATGAAGGGGGTTTATAGCGCTGATTAACGAGACCCTATGCATTTTATTAGACTCATTTCACTAATCCTGAAAATTAAGGTGTTCCAGGTGCATGGAGCCGAGTATGCAAATGATTTTCCTTTCGTCTCACTGCTGATGTCATTAGAAGGGGTCCTCCAAGTGGTGCAGTAAAGGTACATCTCAATTTAGAAAGTTTTGCTATGTAAGAGCAAAACCAAAAGAAGCAAGTCAGATGAGTGTTATGTGTAGGCAGAAATTTTGTGCTGAATGAGCTCATAAGTACTCATAAATGCAAAAATGGCATTCCTCCATCTACTCTGGGGAATTAATTATTAGCAAATCAAAATATTTGGGATTTGTTTTCTGTCAGCTGCTCTTCAAGCATCTTCAGATTTATTATTTGAATTGCCTTATCAATCATATGAAAAAGAGCCAGATTTTTGTCGAATAAAATGATGTACCATTGGCCATTCATTCCAGAAACATATGGCTTCACCGTGTCCATCCAACCGTCCCAAGACTCCATCTTGACAAACCATACTTTTTGCTAAGGATTCACGTTTGCTTCTTCTCTGATGGTCACTCTGCCAGTATTTATTTATTTATTTATACGGTTATTTATTTACCTACTTACTTATTTAGAATGAATCTTTTCTGCCTTTTCAGAGTCCTGCTCATGATGGCTTGTAACGGAAATCACCACGATATGTATGCATGTATGTTTGTATGTATGTATACACATACACACACAGACACAGGTTGGTGTAGTGGTCAGGAGTGGGGACTCCAATCTGGGAGAAACTGGTTTGATTCCCCACTCCTCCACTTGCAGCTGCTGGTGTGACCTTCAGTCAGTCATAAGTTCTTTCAGAGCTGTTCTCTCAAGGGCAAATCTTGAGAGAGCTCGCTCAGCCCCACCTACCTCACAGGGTGTCTGTTGTGGGGAGGGAAAGGGAAAGGAGATTGTAGACCACTCTTAGAGTCCTTTGGGTACAGGCCCGTAGCTACAGTGGGGCATTTCGGGGGCCTGCCCCCTTAATTAAAAGCCCCGCCCCACAAATAGCCATGCCAGAAACCTTATTTTTGACCATGATGAAGGTGGTACTGGGCTAGCAGAAAGGGGGATTTTGTTGGAGATGTATTGAAGGTGCCCTTCTAAGCTTTCTTGCCCCATGGAGGGGAACTCAAAGGCATTTAAATGCCTTCTGAAGGCAATTAAATGCCCACTGAGCGTCTTTTTTCCTAGGAACTGATGGCTCGCTGCCCTGTCCCTGTTTAAAGGGAAACAGGCTCCCTTTAAAGACAGGCATTCAGATTAATTTAATTAACTGTAATTGAACTCCCCCCTTAAAAATTTAAATGCCCCCTGAACAAAAATCCTGGCTACGGGCCTGTTCGGGTAGTGAAGCGTGGGGTATAAATCCAATCTCTTCTTCTCCTATACTCACTCTCTCTCTCTCTCTCTCTCTCTCTCTCTCTCTCTCTCTCTCTCTCTCCTTCCCTTGGCTTGCCCGGGCAGCTCCCCGATCCTTCCAAGCACCCCCCCGGCCTGCCCGCCTCGGAGTCCCAGGTGGGGGTTACTCTCCAGGCCTTCCCTCCGTAGCCACGCACACAGAGGTTTTGGCTGTAGTGGGCGTGGCCAACTCTGAAGCCAGCCGGAACTCCGTTCCTGTGCGTTCCTGCCCAAAAATAGCCCTGGCCATTAAAAACCAACGTTCCAAGTTCTACTTTTCTTCCCATGTATGTTCTGCTAGTGGCTTAGAAGACAGTTCGCAACAATGGTTCACATTCTATCATGTCCGTCAAGCCAAAAAAATCACTTCCTGATCCTCTTCCCAACATAAAAAAACTCAAATGGAAATATCAGAAATTCAGATTCTCGTAGCAGTGCCCTCTCATTTAATAATATAATAAAGTTAAAGTTGCAGGTGACTCATGGCAGCCCCTCATGGGATCGTCCAGGCAAGAGATGAGCAGAGGGGGTTTGCCATGGCTATCTTCTGCGTAGCGACTCTGGTCTTCTTTGGTGGTCCCCCATCCAAGGAATAACCATGGCTAACCTTGCTTCACTTCTAAGCTCTGACAAGCTTTGGCCAGTCTGAGCTATTCGGGCCGCTGCAATAGAAAAGCTAAAGCTAGAATAACAAATACACCCGAGCTTGGCAGAAAGTTCAGATTAACATCAAGGCTTGGGAGGTCAATATCATGTTGGAGGCAATCCGACGGCAGCGGAAGTCAAATGTAACATTCACAACTCCCTCTAATGCCTATTAACTCAATGTGTTGTTTACCGCTAATCATATTAAAATGACTCTGGTGAGAAGAATTTGGGTGACGCTCCAAGAGTTGTGTGTGATTACTTCTTACAAATTTGTCAAGAAAGAAAGAAAGAAAAAAACCTGTCGAATTTGCCTGACTGCTAGTAATCACACTGTGTTAGCATTAGTTTACAGCCGGAGCATGGCGCATGAGAGCCCCCCATTGAAGGCATTGGGGGGGGAATGCTAGGACCACATGACAAGAGGTCGTTGTGAATGATTGTGACAATGGTCAGAAGCAACTGTTTTCATTTTGGCCTTTGCCACGGTCTGTGGTTAAATCCCAACCTCTTCCTATATGACCCTGAAGAATCACTGGATTGGATGGCCAAGGGTTTGTCCCCATACAATGGGGCCACCTGGACTATCGCTCAATATTCCGCCAAACCAGGAGAACCCCTAGGTTCTACTAAAATAGAAAAAATCTAGTTAAAAGAACTTGGAGAAATGATGACTGAGGGAAGACATGATTGAGGTTTATAAGATTATGCATGGGATAGAGCAGGTAGAGAAAGAGGTACCTTTCTCCCTTTCTCACAATACAAGAACTCATGGGCACTCCATGAAATTGCTGAGCGGTCGGGTTAGAATGGATAAAAGGAAGTATTTCTTCACCCCAAGAGTGATTAACACTTGGAATTCACTGCCACAGGAAGTGGTGGCGGCTACAAGCATGGACGGCTTCAAAAGGGAATTAGATAAGCATATGGAGCAGAGGTCCATCAGTGGCTATTAGCCACAAGGTATAGATAGGGACTCTGGGGCAAGTGATGCTCTCTTTTGGTGGTTGGGGGGGGGGTCAACAGTGGGAGGGCTTCTAATGTCCTGGCCCCACTGGTGGACCTCCTGATGGCACTGGTATTTCTGGCCACTGTGTGATACAGAGTGTTGGACTGGATGGGCCTTTGGCCTGATCCAACATTGGCATCTCTTATGTCCTTATGTTCTTATGATGCCTATCCAGTACCCACACAACTGTGGATCCCCTTCTGCACTGAGATTTTGCAGATGAACCATGCCTGTGGCTTGCATTAGACACCTCTTTTTCTTGCTGTATTTGCCCCTCCCCCCGAGCAGCAGTTTGAGTAGAATAGTCAGCCCAGATCATTTCTGGCCCTTGCATTCCATCAACATAGGTGATAATCCTCCTTCTTTCGGAGCCGAATACGAAAAAGCTGCAAGTAAGGTCCATCAGTGGCTATTAGCCACAAGGTATAGATAGGGACTCTGGGGCAAGTGATGCTCTGTCTTCTTGGTGCTTGGGGGGGGGTCAACAGTGGGAGGGCTTCTAGTGTCCTGGCCCCACTGGTGGACCTCCTGATGGCACCTGGTATTTCTGGCCACTGTGTGATACAGAGTGTTGGACTGGATGGGCCTTTGGCTTGATCCAACATTGGCGTCTCTTATGTTCTTATGACTGCAAAAAAAAAAAAAATCACTAAAAATGGCATGTGAATAGTGGCAGTGACCAGAAGGAGGAAGAACAGGAACAGCCAGCAGTCAGTTGGAGAATAAGACAAAGCCGGGGGGGAAATGAGCTGGACCCAGAACTGATGGGAGAGTGACCTGATAGAAAGGGCTGTGGGATCTGGGACCATCCTAAAGACATTGCCAGTTACCCAGAACACCACCGCTCCTTGAGTTTCCCTTTGCTAGTCATAGGGAGGTTAGCTTTGCTATTTCTGAGGTCCTCTCCTGTCCAGGGTTAGTGCACTGTGTTAGAGTTGGGGCCCGAATAGCATGTAGCAGAAGACATCTAGAGGAACGCACCTGGAAACATACCGTGCACCGGAACTTGTTCTCCAGCATCCTCTGCCGTGTCATGAGGCCATTGAAGGACCTCTCTGATGAAGGTTCCACTATTTGCTATACAGACAGGTGGACTCGAGTCTTCAAATCGAGTGAGAAATGTTCCAGGTTTGTAGGGCTGGGGAAATCCTGGGCTTCAATCCCTGGAGAGGTGTGACCAATCAGGGGCAGCACGAACCAACTATCTGACTCAGCAGCTTCCATGTATCCAGTTGCCTTGTTTAATATGTGCCAGGAAGAAGGAGGAGGAGGAGGAGATTGAATTTATACCCTGCCCTTCACTACCTGAATGACTCTCAGAGTGGCTTACAAACTCTTTTCCCCTCCCCCTCCCCAAAACAGACACCCTGTGAAGTAGGTGGGGCTGAGAGAGCTCTCTCAAGAACTGCCCTTGAGAGAACAGCTCTGAAAGAACTTTTGACTGACCCAAGGTCGTACCAGCAGCTGCATGCGGAGGAGTGGGGAATCGGACCCGGTTCTCCCAGATTAGAGTCTGTACTCCTAACCACTACACTGAACTGGCTCTCAAACGGACTACGGTATGCTGCCTCCAAGTTAGCTTTTTGCAAATACTTACACCTTTTTTTTCATTTTGTTTTGCTCTCAAGTCACAGCTGATGTATGGCGAGACCGTAGGGTTTTCAAGGCAAGAGAGGTTCAGGGGTAGCTTGCCATGGCTTGCCTCTGCGTCGCAACCTTAGGCTTTCTGGGTGGCCTCCCCATCCAAGTGCTAGCCCTGCTTAGCTTCTTTGCACCTCGATGTGATCAGGCTAGCCAGGGCCGTCCAGAAGAGGGCACTTATATCTTACATCCTCATATGGACCAAAGAGTGTGATTGTGTCAGCAAGCTGCCAAATTGGTTTCTGTTTCCCTACCCATGCGCTTCCCTGCGTTTAATTGCTTACCGCTGTAATACACCACGTATCTTTCAAGGCCGCAGGAGGAGTAGCAGGAGAGATAGCTTTGGCTTCGCTAGGATGAGCCGTGGGAAGCTTGTCTTGTTTTGCTTTTGGGGATGGTTGGTTCTCAAGCCTCCTGGCGCGCGGGGGAACCATCCCAATTGGTTATCAATGCTTTGAATGTACTAAAACTCTATATGCGCATAGCTGGACCCTCATTCCTAACAGTGTTCCTGTCCATGTACCTATGGCTTCAATAAAAGTATAACCTTCTAGTAAGCGTGTACTCCGTTGTTGCTGTGGAACCTGACAGCGGGAAGGTACCAGCTGCATCTTAGGAAAACCTTTTTCCCCAGAAATAGCAGTTAAGAGCAGCTCTGAGATCCTCCTCCTCCTCCTCCTCCTCCACCACCACCAGCTCTTCTTCTTCTTCTTCTTCTTCTTCTTCTTCTTCTTCTTCTTCTTCTTCTTCTTCTTCTTCTTCTTCTTCCTGTACATGTGGGGTCCCCTATTCAAATCCAGGTTCAGATTGGAGTGATCCAGTACAGGGAAACATTCAGCAGGCAGAATACAGTCTTCAGCAGTGTCTACTGTGGGTGGGTGGGGTGAACAGTAATCCTTGGAATAAGAACACGGGGTGTTGTAAAGTGTGTCCTTCTTTTCAGCTCTGGAATGCTGGAAGGTATGTAATGCATACCATAATGCTGTGCCTGAGAGGCTATGTAACCCAATATACCTCTAAGACTTTATGAAAAATACTGAAAGAAATTCAACAAAAGTAGGCTGATCCATTGCAGGGTAAGACAGGGCTCCTGTTCTGCTTTTTGATGCTTGTATAAGAGAGATTATTTCTGCATGTGTTGTTTGCCATGCAGGATGGTGAAGCTACCCCTGCCAAAATTCTTTCTCTCAAAACCAAATGGTATGTGATTTTTGGGTCCCAGGACCGGAATTCAAGAGGCATTGTTTCACACTGAAACAGTTACATGGGACTCCCACTATGGATACATGCCGCTGTACTGCAGAGTGGGGCTAAATTCTCTCCTCCTGGATTCTTTAATCCCCTATAAGGAAGAAAAAAAAAGAAAACTGTATTAAAGATGAAGCTGAGACTTACTATATAGCTGTCTCTGTGTGGCTTCTGTGTCTGCCCATGAATGTTGCTAACCTAGCAATTGGGTCTTGTAATTGCTTTGGGAATGAATGCTGCTGACCGTGCAGGTGCAAAAAGCAGGTACTATATCCAAAGCTGGTCACTTAAGAATGCACCTAACTGTGCAAGCTAAAAGATGGGATTTCTGAGCTTGATAAGGAGATCAGTTTAATGATAAGCATATGGTTCATATGTGTTCATATGTTCATATGTCTCTTCTCCATTAAGGAAATGGAGTTCAAAATGCAAAAGCTGAAACACAAATTAGTTGTTATTAGCTTGGCACTTCCTGACTCAGTAGTGCAAGTAGCTAGCCGCAGGTGCAAAGCTGCCCACCACAGTGGCTGACACAAAACAGTGACCTGATTCCGCCAGACGTTCATCACATGCGTTTGATCAAGAGTAGCTCACCTGGTGTCATGTCACGTGTCACGTCCCTTCCACTATCATGTGTGGTTCGGCCCCTCCAGAACCTCGTGAGCTCCAGGACACATGCCCCCGCCCTCTCAGAAACGGAAGGAAAATCAAAGCAAGCTGACATACTTTCCCCTCATGTTTCCTTTGTTATGCAAATCAGTAATTATTACATACGCGCGGTGTCAGTTTTAATTCCATTTTTACTGCCGTGCCAACTGCAAGGGCCCTCGTGTACATGGGACTAATGAGGATGACAGAAAGAGGTTTTCGACTAGTGGGTGTTTAAGACTTAATCTTTCACAGCCTGCCTTCATGGCTGCTATACTTAGGAGCAGCTTGAGCTCAGTGCGAGCTGTCACACGTCTGCCAGTGTGCAAGGGGTGGTGAGGCAACCACGACACATTGCTCAGCCTCCCCCCATTATTTAATCTACACAGGGAAGGAAGAGCCAAGAGGAGGCCGAGAAGAGGGCAACCCATGGCTTTGGAGCCATACATCACCCGCCACAGCCCTTGCACTAGGCTACATGAGAGCATAAGAGAAGCCAATGTTGGATCAGGCCGATGGCCCATCCAGTCCAACACTCTGGGCGATTTCTCACGAGAGCTGCCTCGCAGCAATGCCGCCGTTTGCCCCGACACAAACATGTCAATTTCACACCTGAAGCTCCAGGGCTGCATTTTGACTCGGGGCTTCGCCCGATTTCCTCCGCAGTTTCGTGATCCTGGTTTTTGAGGATCATGAAACTGCGGAGGAAATCGGGTGAAGCCCCGAGTCAAATGCAGCCCCGCAGCCTTGGGTGTGAAATTGACATGTTTGTGTTGGGGCAAACGGCGCTGTGCTGCGAGGCAGCTCTAGTGAGAAATCGCCCTCTGTCACACAGTGGCCAAAAACACCAGGGGCCATCAGGAGGGCCACCAGTGGGGCCAGGACTAGCGATGTGCATTCGGTTCGGACGAACCGAATGCACCCCCGAAAATGGCCCGTTCGGACCCCTTTCGGGCTGCTGCAGACCGGCAATTCGGCCCCATTATTTCCTATGGGCCATTGAAGTCAATGGCAAAAAGATAGGGTATATTCTGGGGGCTGGAGGAAAGGGTGTTTGAGGGAGAGGCTCAAAGCTTGCAGGGTAGCTGCTGGAGCCTCTCCCCAAGATACCAACCAAGTTTGAAGAACATTGGACCTGGGGGTCCAATTCTATGGGCCTCAAAACCTGTTGCCCCTATCCCCTACATTGGTCTCTATGGTGGGGGAAAACATTACTTTGGGCATTCTGCTCCATAGGCTTATCTAATTCCCTTTTGAAGCCATCCATGCTTGTAGCCACCGCCACCTCCTGTGGCAGTGAATTCCATGTGTTAATCACTCTTTGAGTGAAGAAGTACTTCCTTTTATCTGTTCTAACCCGACTGCTCAGCAATTTCATGGAGTGCCAACGAGTTCTTGTATTGTGAGAAAGGGAGAAAAGTACCTCTTTCTCTACCTGCTCTTTCCCATACATAATCTTGTAAACCTCAATCATGTCACCCCTCAGTCATCTTTTCTCCAAGCTAAAGAGCCCTAAGTGCTTTAACCTTTCCTCATAGGGAAAGTGTTCCAACCCTTCGTACCACACTTAGTACCATAGCCAACCAAAATGGCGAGGCGCTTAGACTTTTTTGTGTACCCTCAGAAACCCGATGAAGCAGCCACCAATTTCCTGGCGGGCCTACGCACATGGTCTACCAAATGCGGGTTCCCAGACCTGGGGGATGCTCGCTTTAACCAATTCATTGTGGGTATCCAGGAACCAAAGTTCTGCCACAAGCTTGCGAGCCAGGACGAGCTGACCCTCGAGAAGGCCCTATGTGAGGCCACCACATACGAACAATCGCACCGGGAGTGTCACGCACATGCGGCACACCAGGCATGCGCATCCATGACTTCAGATGAGGATGAAATACACCAGGTTCATCGCCCACCTCGATGGGATTTCCGGTCCTCGACTGCCGCCGCCAATGCCAACCCTGCGAGGACCACCATGCACGCCAACAACCACCCTGCAAGGTCCACCCAGCAAACACTGTGTGCCAGCTGCAGGGAGGACCACGAATGCCACTCCTGTCGCTTCAGAGACGCAGCTTGCTGGTCCTGCGGAAAAGTTGGCCACATAGTCCATGCCTGCCACTCCAGAGGTCCCTGGAGACAAGCCACCGCACACCAGGAGTCCACGGAACTGAACACAATGGCCACCCACTACGATCAGGTACTAAGCTTGGCCCAGGATGCCCCTGATAAAATCCACGTGACTGTGCTTATAGAGGGGTCCCCTTGTGAGACGGAACTAGACACTGGGTCCTCCGTCTCCATCATCTGGACAGAGATGCTAGCAAGGCTCTGCCCTCATGGGGCACCCTGCTTGCAGAAACCCCTCCTCTGGGTTCACCCTTAGAGACTTTCCAAAGAACCCGGTAGCTGTGAAGGGGCGGGGCAAGTTTCAGGTGTCTTACAAGAATTTTAAGGGCCCACTGGAGTTCTGACTTAAGTGGTCATTAGGATCCGCAGTTCTATATATTTCTATTTGTTAAAACACTTATACCCCACCTTTCCTCACAGTTCAAGGGGCATTCACCCAGCAGTTCATTGAAAGTTTCCCCTTGAGACTATAACAATATTTCTGTGACTTTTGGCCCAGAACATTTGACTGACATCTTCTAAATTTATTAGAAAAACATATAAGGGCCCAACGAAAGCCTTGTTAAAAAGTTCATGTGGCCCAAACACAAGGGGCCAATACACATGACCTGACGTGTTTCTGCCCTATTGGGGCCTTCTTCAGAGGTCAAACCATATTGAGGTACACATCACTTAAATACATCTTTCAATAAGATAACCGATAAGTGAATACTGGACCAAGAAAAGGAAGGCTGTAGAAAAAAGAAAAAGAGAAAACTGAATATGAATAATCAATAATTTTTTTTTACTTAAAGGTAAAGGTTCTTTTGCTCGAAAGCCAGTCGAGTCCGACTCTAGGGTTGCGGTGCTCATCTCCGTTTCAAAGCCAAAGAGCCAGTGCTGTCCGAAGACGTTTCCATGGTCATGTGGCCGGCATGACTAAACACCAAGGCGCACGGAACGCTGTTGCCTTTCCACCGAAGTGGTACCTATTTATCTACTTGCAATTTCTTGCTTTTGAACTGCTAGGTTGGCAGGAGCTGGAACTAGAGATGGGAGCTCACTCCGTCATGCGGCAACTCGGGTCTCGAACTGCTGAACTACTGACCTTCCACAGCCTGCAGTTCAGCGTCTTAACCACTTGAGCCACCGCAGCTCCTTTTTTTTAACTTACAGTGTAGTAAAAATGACTATATTACTTACTTAAGCAGCAAGATCTATAGACACAAGACAAAGGTGTTTGTGAGGCCTCCAAAGATGAAAGTCATGTGTCTGGTGCCAACTGCACAGCTGCTGAATTAGAACAGCTAAAAAATAAAATATATTAAAAAAAGCTAATGCAGTAAATAAAAGCCAATATAATAGCAGAAATAAAAAAATCAATAACATACAAATTACCTTCTAAATGGGTATCAGTTATTCAGAGATATTCCCCCATGGTCCCGTGATTCTGTTAGGAATTCATGGAAGATTGGTGGATGAGAAGCCTTCCAGATGAATATAGGGAGAAGGTGTGGATTTGTGTAAACAGAGAGTGACATCTGTGATACTGATTGAAAGAATTGATTTAAGTGATTGATGAAAAAGATTTGGTGCCTATGAATAAATGGACTGATTTCTTTGAAAAAGAAAAAAATATAATAATTGCCTGGGAACCTTCATTCCGGATGGAAGGGGGAATCGGTTTGCAATAATACAGAGAAGGAGGGATCTTTTTAATTCCCATGGAATTACAAAGAAGAGATGAACATCCTTCCTTCTAACTTGCCATAGACAAGGAAATCAGTACAATTGAACACAACGCTAGCCCATTCCCAATTCTGGGAAGTAAGGATTTCTTTAAAAATCACATACAGGATTTAATGTTCAGGTCTTTTTTTTTTTTTGGTCATTCTGTCCAAACAGCTCTGTCCAACCCTCATGAGTTCTTTTTCCAACAATCCTAATTCAGATGATAACTCTATATCAATATTAGCCTTATGCTTGTTTTCTAACCTCATCAAAGCCGCCAGATTTAAGACTCCTGGTTTTAATTGATTAAAATGCAGTATGTCCAGTCCAGATATCTGGAAACATTGCACTGGCTCTACGATGCATGTGCACTTGTTGGAATCTTAATACCAGACATCAAAATCTCACTGGCACCTAGAAATCCCACATGTCACAACATTAGGCTTCTGGCTTCACCTTTCTTTGACATGTTATGCTTCCATGTGCAGGTTTTTTGTTTTTTTTTAATTATACTGATAGAGAAAGAAAGACCTTGCAGTTAGCTAGTTTTAATTCTGCAGTTAGTACATGGATGTGCTACTTGATCACATGTATTTGGGGGGAGGGTGTGAGTTCGTGCTCTGTGCAACAAAGATGTTGGAACAGGATTTTTAAAGTTGGGGGACATCTAAATTACTTAGGGGGGACTGGCTAATCAAATTAAAGGAATAGCCGGCTCCTTCTCCGCACCTGCTGCAGCTTGGGGGCCCTGGGGTGGATGGGAAGTTGCGGGGCGTTTCCAGTAAGTCAGGGGGCCTGGCCCCGAGACGCCCCACTGTAGCTACAGGCCTGTGTTGGAACAACGTCTAGTGGACATGACTGTGCAAAAGCCACGTGTATCGCCAAGTGCTTCTGGCTCTGTTACATTCCTGAGACAGATGACCCTCCAGATCATTCTGCAATCCAGAGCCAACATAGATTCCACAGCTCTGTTGACGCACCTTCTTTCCAAAACAGGTACCTCAGTGTTATACAATCAAGCCTGTGCCGGTAATGTACTGACATTATATAATATAAATAAAGAGAGACATGGTATCAGGGCCATTTTTGGGCAGGAACGCGCAGGAACGGAGTTCCGGCTGGCTCCCAAGTTGGCCACACCCAGTGGGAACTCATTAGCATAATAGGCCACACCCAATAGCAGAAACTCATTGGGATTGGCTACAATTAGGGGTGTGTGGCCTAACATGCAAAGGAGTTCCTGCTACAAAAAAGCCCTGGGTTTTGTCCACAAACAAGGTCAAGAGAATAAGAAGCAAAAGGTGGGTGTGGCTGGGTGACCACACTTCTGGTAACACAGGGGTGTGGCCTAATATGCAAATGAGCTGTGCTGTCAGGGGTGTGTCCTAATATGCTAATTAGTTCCTGCTGTTGGGTATGGCCTATTATGCTAATGAGTTCCTGCTGGGCTTTTTCTACAAAAAAAGACCTGCATGGTATAGTAGTTAATGTCAGACTAGGAACTGGGACACCCACGTTCAGATCTCTACCTTGCCATGGAATCTCACTGTGTGACCGAGGAGGAGGAGGAGGAGGAGATTGGATTTATACCCCGCCCTTCACTCAGAGTCCCAAAGCAGTTTACAATCTCCTTTGCCTTCCCTTCCCCACAACAGACACCCTGTGAGGCAGGTGGGGCTGAGAGAGCTCTTTCGAGGACTGCCCTGGAGAGGACAGCTCTGAGAGAACTTGTGACTGACCCAAGACATGCCAGCAGCTGCATGTGAAGGAGCGGGGAATCAAACCCAGTTCTCCCAGATTAGAGTCTGCACTCTTAACCACTACGCCAAACTGGCCTGCCATACTGGTGGTGGTTATAAGGATAAAGAGGAGGAGGGGAGAAACGTGTTGCACGTTACCCCGTGTGCTTCTTGGGGAGGAAATATCTAAATAAAGAGGTGTTGGCCTCAGGACTTCTCTTTCCTTATGAACTGCAACTAAATTCATCTAGCTTAGAAATGTACAATCACCCGCTGTCAAGCTTTGGTCATAATTCTGCTTTGACCAAGCGACAGAAGGAAGAACGATCAGTGTGAGTCACTGCCCCAGGTTACAAGGATGCCTATGAGCTTGGGTGACTTTAAAGGAGAACAAGCCAAATCCTGAAGGGTAGCAAGTAGTCTTGATGCAGGCACAGAATCCACATGCTCAGTGAGTCTCTAAGGTGGGTCTAGGGTTGCTGCGTCTCCTGCGACATACTTTTACCATAGAGTTTGTGTAAATCTTAGAGCGTCCCATGACATCACTTCTGTTTTTTTACTGGAAGTGTCACGAGCTTGCCTGGGAGATGCCAGTGCACTAGTCGGTCACTGCTCCCAGGAGTTGCCAGGTGTCGCTTGACAACCCGGAGGGCAGGGGGAATCCTTCATGCCCTGCTTCTGGATATCCCAGAAGGATCTGGTTAACCACAGTGGGACAGTTTGGTGTAGTGGTTAAGTGTGTGGACTCTATTGCCCCCTCAGATGGAAGAAAGAGTCAGATGACCAAGGTTGGATGAAACTTTGTTGTTGTTGTTGTTCAGTCGCACAGTCGAGTCCAACTCTCCGTGACCCCATGGACCAGGTCACGCCAGGCCTTCCTGTCTTCCGCCGTCCTCTGAAGTTGGCTCAATTTCATGTTCGTTGCATCTATGACACTGTCTAGCCATCTCAACCTTTGCCGTCCCCGTCTTCTTTGACCTTCAATCTTTCCCAGCATCAGGGTCTTCTCCAGTGAGGGCTCCCTTCTCATTGGGTGGCCAAGGTATTTGAGCTTCAGTTTCATTATCTGGCCTTCCAGGGAACAGTCAGGGTTGACTTCTTTTAGGATTGACTGATTAGATCTCCTTGCAGTCCAAGGGACTCTCAAGAGTCTTCTCCAGCACCTATCTATACCTTCTGGCTAATAGCCACTGATGGACCTCTGCTCCATTGCTGTTGTTCAGTCACACAGTCGCGTCCGACTCTCCGCGACCCCATGGACCAGATCACGCCAGGCCTTCCTGTCTTCAGCCGTCCTCTGACGTTTGCTCAATTTCATGTTCGTTGCATCTATGACACTGTGTTGCATCTATGACACTGTCTAACCATCTCATCCTTCGCCGTCCCCGTCTTCTTTGACCTTCAATGAAACTAAGGCCACTTTATTTAACATATTGAAAGTAACGGGAAGGGCAAACATAAACAGCGGCATGGTCAAGGCCTGGTGTCGCTTTGACCGCATCCCTAACCGTATAACAGGCAAGACACCAAGGCCCCGGGTTGGAGCCAACTGTAAGTCGCTTGCAAACCCAGCCGAGCCAATGACTGGGATGCACCTTCAGGAGCCCTCAAACACCACCGCACGGCCAGCGCTGAGTCTCCGTCGTGGCAATCCCCATAGGCAGACTGCAAGCCTCATCCCTGGCCGCACAGCCACAGGGCTGATCCTGCAGACCCCTCTACCCCCCCTCACCGGGTTATTGATTGGTGCTTACGTAGCCGCTGAACTTTAACTAAACCTAATTCTGCTCTGATAAAGTGGCGAACTAACTCATGGCACCATCCCAAGCCAATCCCTCAATCCACTGGCAGCAGTGCAGGGTAGGCGAAAAAGACCCCTTCTCACCACCCAATCAGAGAAGCAGCAAAACATTCCGGAAATGGGCAACCAGCCTGTGCTTACACTACATACAGGGCAGGTGGGTGGGCCGAGCATGAGGCGAGCAACTGAAGAGGGCAGAGCGGAGCCAGCGTTTTAAAAGGCGCCGTCTCCGCTCCCCCCTTTTGGAATTAAGGCTGCACCGCAGTCCCTCCTCCTTCCTCCTCACGAGGAGGCAAAGGCATCCCTCAGGAGGCATGTTGTTGGCTGTCTCCTGTGGGGCCGGAATCTGGGAGAACTGGGTTTGATTCCCCACTCCTCCACTCACAGCTGCTGGGTGACCTTGGGCAAGCC
>NW_015164223.1:468601-470754 GCF_001447785.1 Gekko japonicus
CTGTAAGCTCTTGGAGGATTGGCTACATTAGGGGGTGTGGCATAATATGCAAAGGAGTTCCTGCTACAAAAAGAGCCCTGCTAAGTTACAAACTCCTTCCCCTCCCCACAACAGACACCCTGGGAGGTAGGTGGGGCTGAGAGAGCTCTGACAGAAACTGCTCTTTTTCAAGAACAGAACTATGGCTTGCCCAAGGTCATCCAGCAGGTGCAGGTGGAGGAGTGGGGAATCAAACCCGGTTCTCCCAGATTAGAGTCCGCATGCTTAACCACTACAAACCGGCTCTCAAGTGAGACGTCTCTCTGTTTTGCTCACAACCTGTTTTCCTTTCCCTCATTCGGGCGCAGAGGAAACCTCGCCGCCTCCCTAAGTTTTGACAGTGATTGCAAATAAGACCAATGATAATAAATTTTACCCTAACCCCCCAAAAAATCTCTCACCCCCCCTCTTCTCGAGACCATAAATGCACATTAGCGGGCCTTGTTAAGTGCGGAGCCACAAGCTAATATGAGGCATGGTTCTTTTCTCATAAGCTTTGGGAACCAGATTTAAAAGCATATTGGTGCTTGTGCACAGCAGGCTGTAATGATCCATTATCCCACAAGCCGAGGAGCTAGAAGCAACACATAAATAAGAAGCAATTGGCCCATCTGCTTTGATTTCTCCAGCATCCCCAGAGGACGTAAGCAGGAGCGCAGACTTCTTTCCATCTGCCTTTACATTATCAATAACAGTTAAATTATGCCGCCTCGCTACAAGGGCTGGCAGATATGGATCGGGAGACGCGGCACCTGAAAAATATAGACCCCAAACGCGTATGTTTGGAGCCAGCTGTTTATTTACAAGGTCCCGACATCCGTCCTCACTTTCTCTCCAGCTGCCTTTTCTTTTTCTTGTCTTTTCTTTTTTAAAAAAGAAGCCAAACTCACAAACCACGCTTCGAAGAGACATTTCAGTTTAGCGTGAACTCGAGAAGAAATTACGTGTAACGGCATAACACCCCGTGAATGTATTTCCAGCTTCCTTTTTTTTCTGTTTTGGGTTCCTCCCCTTCTTCTTTCTTTCTTTCTTTTGAAAACTGTTGAAACTTGCACGGGTAAGAAGGGGAACAAAACAACCTCAACCCATCAAACCAAAAAAGATTTCAATTCCCCCCCCCCCAATCATGCTTGTGAGAACATCTGGCTCGGCGTTACGGCTTGCTATGTTTATAAAACAGGCCGGGAGTGGAGAGGGCGATGCACTCGGTACGGGTTTTTTTTGGCTGCGCCGGAATCCTGTGCAAAGCTGTAACTTTTATGAAATGTTAAGTGTTTATGAAAGCTCAGGGAGTCGCAGAAGCGGGCCTGAAGGTCAGGCGGCTCCGGCGCGCTGTTGGCAGGCACCGAGCAGAATTGTCTTACTGCAAGCTGTCGGAATGCTAGGCGCTTTCGACGGGGGAATAATTGCATTCTGAGTTCATTCAATTTTCGACCTGTTTGATGGATGCTTGCCAGTCATGCTGAATTGCACTTGGGGGGGGGGGGGGGGCGCTATGGCACGGTGACCGCGCACGGTGACCGCAGAGATAGACGGCGACATTTCTTAACTACTTTTCTTTTGCCCTCAGTCCATGGAGGGGGAAAACAGGGGGCATTCATCAAGGGAGGTTTGGGACAATTGCAGGAATCTAGTTTCTGCCTGTAGCTCCTGGCTTATAGATTTTATAGCTGAGGCGGCGGCTAAGACAGCCATACTGGTCGCATGTGCAGAAGACAGCAAATTATGCAGACTCTAGTTGAGGCCGGTGGGGGAGGACTATTATCTGGACCCCCCCCCCCCTCATACCTTGTTCACTGAACTGATATGGTGCCTATTTCCCTGCTCACCTGTTGCTTAGCACCATGGGGGTGTCATCATTTGGGGGCATGTGATTCCCCCCACCCTTTTCCAATTGGGGATTATGTCCTAATCACAACATAGTGAAGCCAATTCCGATGGAGGGCTATGGTGATTCTAGACGGACTGGCCTCCCTCTGAATGGGCAAATACCTATCGGATGAGCTGCATCATCCCCAAAAGCAAGGGGAATTTTCATGGCTGCTGAAAGTTCTAAGGGAATGCTGGCTTTGCTCTTCAGCTTGGGGGTTTGCTGTTTTTATGTCATAGAATCA
>NW_015164223.1:470798-471298 GCF_001447785.1 Gekko japonicus
CTAAGCCAGCCCCCGGCACAATGCAGGAATTTCACAAATACCTCCCCCCACACACACACCCAGTGACCCCTGTTCCATGCCTAGAAGGTGACAAAAAACCTCCAGGATCCCTGGCCAAACTAGTCTGAAGGGAAAGAAATTGGTTCCTTACCCCAAAATGGCAATCAGTATTGCCCTGGGCGTGTAAGAAGGGGCCTAAGCTCACAGAATCAGCATTGCCGTCAGATGGCCATCCAGCCTCTGTTTGAAAACCTCCCAAGAAGAAGAGCCCACCGCCTCCCAAGCCCACCACCTCTAGAACTGCTCTGTCAGGAAGCTCTTCCTAATGTTTAGCCGAAAATTCTTTCGATTTAATCTCAACCCATTCGTTCTGGTCCGACCTTCTGGGGCAACAGAAAACAACTCTGCACCACCTTCTCTATGACATCCCTTTATTATTATTATTATTATTATTATTATTATTATTATTGTTGTTGTTGTTGTTGTTGTTGTTGTTGTTG
>NW_015164223.1:471354-477829 GCF_001447785.1 Gekko japonicus
TCCCATAAGTCGCTTAAGGTTCACATAACAACTTAAAACCACCAATGTCACCCAAATTCCAATTTCATTCAGCATTTAAGGCAATAATAGCTCTCAAATAAAAACTATTTTTAATCTATTTGTCCTTGCTTTAATTGTCCTATATCTTCTGCCCGAAGGCAGCAGTTCAAACAGGGAATGTTCAGGATGTGACAAGTCCTGCAAAATGTTCTTTGCTTTTTTTAAACATCCAGAACTATGCAATTCCTCCAGGAATGGGAGAGGGCAGCCAATGATCTTCTGGCCTGTAATAACAACTCTCTGGAGTGCTTTCCTCTCCACAGCCGTACAACTGGCAAACCAGGCACAAACACAATATGTTAAAATGCTCAATTCAGCAGCGATAAGTACTTGAAGATGCTTATCGTATCAAAATATGCACGGGCGGTTCCAGGTTTTGTTCGGCCCTGGGCAGGGAGCGCCTGTACCCCTCCATACTCCTTTTCCTGCCTGCCCACCCACATGCTCCCACTTTCTTGTGCATCATTCTCCACTGGTAAGCTCTCTTACCGCCTCCGGTAACAACTGCCCACGTTGCCTGCACGTCCTTTCCCTGACGGTGCTGGGTCTGCACTAGCAGTGCCAGCGCCACGGGCACCAGGGATGCTGATGCTTTGTGCCCCACCCATAGGCCCTTCTCCAGCAGTGCAAGGCAACCTATGACGCTAGCAGGCAGTGGAAGGGTGGGAGCACAGGCCCCAGAGGAGTTTTGTGAGTAGGGGGTCAGCAGCAGCGGGGCCTGCCAGAAATCGTGGTCCCTAGCAGTTGCCCCACCTCCAGGTGAGTTGCTAATATGTGATGGGTCTTTTCGCATGCACAACATGCAGTCTTGCTGTCGTCTCCAGGGTTCCCTCTAAGCAGAGTGAGTGTGAGTTGGCTCACAGGTTTTTAGCCTCCGGCTCGCACATTTTTGTCTTCGCTCAGGAAAGAGGGCGACAGAGCAAACTAATTGATGCAGCGGCCAAATTGCTCGCTCACACCTTTATTGCCAGTAGCTCACAAAGTTCAATTTTTGCTCACAAGACTTCACAGCTTAGAGGGAACATTGGCTCATCTCCTAGCAGAAAGTGGTTTTAAGTCCCTTTAAGCTCGGGTTTAATAGAACGGTTGAGAGGGGGAGGTACAAGTCAACAAATCCCAGATTCCAATCCCACTGCTGCCACAAAGGCTCTAGGTGGCTGTAGGCAGGGGTCATTTCGTAGAAAAAGAGGTGCAGGAGCTCATTAGCATAACTCATTAGCATAACTCATTTGCATATGCCACGCCCCCTGACATCACCAGAAGTGTGTCAGAAGGCAACACCCACCACTCAGACACCACTGGACTGTTTTGCATTGCTAGCTATTGGGTGGAGGGGAACGTGGAGATCTGTCCTCACAGAGGAGGGAGAGCTTGTACCTGAATAAAACTTGGTCTTAAAGGTGCCACTGGACTGTTTTGGGTCGGGGGGGGGCCCTCTGCAACTCACCTGGCTGCTTCTTGCTCTGACTGAGGGCTGCTGGGAGCAGGGGGTGGGGCTTGTTGCATGTGCCCGCCCCCTGGGCTCTTTACTGCCGGAGCTTCGCTCCTGTGCGCTCCTGCAGGAAATGACCCCTGGCTGTAGGCAAGCCAGTCTGCCTTGGTCTGGACTTGCCATCTTTGTCTTTAGCAGCCCGTGGTTAGGGACCATTTCAGCCCATGCTTGGCACTCCCAAAGTTACCATCACTGTTACCACCGCTGTTGTCCTCTCATGACAAATGATTTCGATTGAGCCCAGAGAGAAATGGCTGAGGATGGTGGGCAAGGGAGGGCATATAACTAGGCAGTAAGGTGGTGGAAAGTCTTTTACATTAACATAGGACAGTTGCAGGAAGGGATTGGCACTGGGGCCAAAAGGAAGCCGTGAATGGTCATAACTCTTCTTCTGTGCAGGAGACAGTATCGAACGATGAATTCCTTTCCTCCTGAAAGAAAGGGGGGAAAAAAGCTGGGAATATTGTTACCCGCATTCCAGATTTGTCTTCATTTTTTTAAATCATAATTTTTTTTTTCGCCTTCAGAAGCAAGCATTCCACTTAATGGCGTGCAAAGCTCTTCTCTCCCCCCTCTTCCCCCCCTTTTGGCTCATTAGCATGGAGTCTACCTACTCCGATGAGTTCATAAGCGGTTCACAGACCGGTGGGATGAAGCAACTTTGCAAGACACTGTTTAAAGATCTTTGACATCTGAGAAAGCCACAAAATCCAATAATCCTACTTTCAGAACTGCAGGGCGTCCTCCGAGATCAATCTCATATCTAAACATCACATAAAGACGAGGCACTGCATTATAGACTGGCCTCTATTGAACACCAGCTAAGAAACAGCATGAGGGATGGGGGGGGGGGGGGGGGGGGTGGGTGCTGCCTCTCGGCCAGATGCCTGACCCAGGCAGATCCCCTGTTTGTTTACGCCTTGCTAAGGATTTAAAAGCTCCATTTTTTTGCATTATTAATATGAGTCATTTTTGTCTTTCCTTTGCATCTTTCTGAGTCATGCACATTTCGGGTCAGGCGTGGTGGTGGGGGAATAATTTGGAGTTCCATCGGATCGCATTAGCAAACCTAATATTGGTTCTTCGATGCTGACGGATGAGATCCAGCATAATGTTGGCTGGAACATGGCCTCCATCGTTGTTTTAGATGTGCAATTGAGACTGCCCATGAGACTTGAGAAGGGGTGTGGCTCACGTCAAGGGCACCTGCAGAAATAATTTATTTGGGGAGAGGTCTATTAACAGCAATGCTCCCTCTAAGCTGTGGAGGGATTTCCTTTTGTCTTCCCTGAACCTACTGCCCATCAGCTTCATCGAATGCCCTCAAGTTCTAGTGTTTTGGGAGAGGAAGAGAAGAAGAAAAAAATCTCATTGTCATCTTTCTCCAATCCATGCACAATTTCATAAACTTCTATCATGTCTCCCCTTTGCCATCTCTTTTCTAAACTGAAAAACCCCAGGCTCTTCAGCCTTCCCTCATAGGAAAGATGCTCCCCCCCCAATCTTCTTGATTGCCCTCATCTGTACTTTTTCTAGCTCTGCAATGTCTTTTTTTGAGACAACAGGAGATCGGAAGGACATTTTCAAGTTGCCCACGTAAGTCATCAGATAAAAGTTCATGGGCTGGAAGTTGTGGGTTTAAGGATAATGCACGGCAGGCTCGTTAAGAAGTCCCACCCACCCCGGAGGGACTGTAGATCAAGTGTTATGCATGCAAAAGTCCCAAGTTCAGCCCAAGGTTGTTGGTGTATAAGTTTCAGCACCTAGATCTCCAGGATCTACTTGACAGCTAACAGCTGTGATAATCCAGATACAGCCAGTTTGGACTGGGCAGAGCTGAGGCAAAGTCAGTATGAGTCAGCAATGTTCTGATTGGCTGGACATATGTATATATGTAGAAATGTACCATTCTACTTCCCCCTCCTTGATGGTGGATGGAGTCTGCCGAAGCTCTTTGTCTGAGAGCTGTATATATTGTAAATAAATTCCTATATATAGTTACCACTGGACTGAGTAAGTGTGGTTTACTATTGGAAGCCTCTGGTGAGAGAAAGACTGCTGTGAGCGCAAAACAGGTTCGAGGTGCCAGTTCACACAAACACATGCACTGCGCGACAGGGTTATGGGCCCAGAGTGTTGAACCCAGCGCTGAGAACGAAAACCTGCACCCAGCACTACAGCTGTGATGGGAACTTGTTGGAGAACAAACAGAAATCTCAAGTACAACACGTGAGTCTGGCTGACGGCAGGTCAGCAGAAGTTTTGTGTACAGGAGAGCTGACATTTCCTGCACTTAACCACACGTTCAAAGACATTCTTAAAGCTGTGTAATTCCCAAGTAGTCATTACCTTTGTCTTCTTGCTGTTCAGCTGTAAACCTGCTTTGGCACTTTCTGCTTTAACCTTAATCAGAGGTTCTTTCAAGTCTTCGCTGTTTTCTGCAAAGAAGAAGAAGAGGAGGAGGAGGAGGAGGAGGAGGAGGAGGAGGAGGAGATTGGATTTATACCCTGCCCTTCACTCGGAGTCTCACAGCAGCTTACAAACTCCTTTCCCTTCCCCTCCCCACAACAGACACCCTGTGAGGTAGGTGGGGCTGAGAGAGCTCTTTTAAGAACTGCCCTTTCAAGGACAGCTCTTGTCAGAACTATGGCTTGCCCAAGGTCATCCAACAGCTGCAAGTGGAGGAGTGGGGAATCAAACCTGGTTCTCACAGATTAGGGTCCGCACACTTAACCACTACACCAAACTGGTGGTGTCATCTACATATCTCAAACTATTAATGTTCCTTCCACCAATTTTCACTCCACCTTCATCTAAATGGAATCCATCTTTGTTTATGATATGCTCTGTGCAGAGATTGAAGAGACAGGGAGACAAAATACACCCTTATCCGACTCCCTTGTCAATTGGAAACCATTCTGTTTCTCCATACTCTGTCCTAATAGTGGCCTCTTTTCCACAGTACAGGTTGCACATCAAAACAACCAGATGCTGTGGTACAGCTGTTTCTTTCAAAACCAACCCATGGCACTACAGTCAAAAGCTCTGAAGGTAGTGGGAAAGGCCTTTCTGTGTCTGAGACCCCGGAGATACATGGCCAGTCAGAACAGACAACGCTGAGCCAGATGGGCCTTGACCAGTTCATTGTCAGACAACTTTGCATGAGTAGATTCTTGCTCTGCTTTCTGATACCTTTAGAAGAAAGGCAACAAATCATCCAGTTGCAGCTCTTCACACGATCTTGGTGGTGGAAAATGCCATCAGGCTGCAGCTGACTTTTGCCATCCCTGCCGACATGATGTCGGCTTGCCATTGCCCGCCTCCGTGTAGCAACCTTGGACTTCCTTGGGGGTCTCTCGTCCAAATACTGACCAGGGCTGACCCTGCTTAGCTTCCAAGATCTGATGGGATCAGGCTAGCCTGGGCTATTCAGCTGAGAGCCATGGAGTTTTGCATTTCATCTTTTCTCTCTTGAGTAGAAGGCATCAAAATCCGCTTTAGAAACTTACCGTATTTTCCGGCGTATAAGACGGTCTCTCATCCAAATACTGACCAGGGCAGACCCTGCTTAGCTTCCAAGATCTGATGGGATCAGGTTAGCCTGGGCTATTCAGCTGAGAGCCATGGGGTTTTGCACTTCATCTTTTCTCCCTTGAGTAGAAGGCATCACAAACCGCTTTAGAAACTTAGTTTCAAAGATTTGTCATCACTTGGTCTGTCAGACTTCTGTTTGGTAAAACACGTGTTCAGATTCTGAGAGCTCAGTTGGCATGGTTTTGCTGATGAAGGTGTCAGGAAACTTCAGGGAACGCCTCCTCTTCCCCTCAACCTTTTCTAGTTCCCATTCTTAGACTGTTTGGAAGTTCTCTCTAAGTTTTCTTTGTGCTCCAGTATACCAGAGTATGCAGCAATGTCAGACCCCGAGTCCCCACTAGAAAACCTACCTCCACTTGCATCTCAGTTCCACTTATGATTCAGATTCATTCTCTTTGTTTTGGTCAAAGATACTGACACAATGAGCTTCATAGAACCGGTCCACTTCAGCCTCTTCTGCATCAGTGGTTGGGGCATAGACTTGGATTACTGTGATGGTGAATGGTTTGCCTTGGAATCGGACCGAAATCATTCTGTCATTTTTAAGATTGTATCCCACTACTGACTTTTGCACTCTCTCGTTGACTATAAAGGCCACACCATTTTTTCTACGGGATTCCTGGCCACAGTAGTAGATATAATGGTCTTCTGAGTTAAATTCGCCCATTCCTGTCCATTTTAGTTCACTGATTCCTAAAATATCAATGTTCAGTCTTGCCATCTCATTTTTGACCACGTCAAGCTTACCTTGATTCATAGATCTTACATTCCAGATTCCTATGCAGTATTGTTCTTTGCAGCATCGGACTTTCCTTTCACCATCAGACACATCCACAACTGAGCGTCCTTTCGGCTTTGGCCCAGCCGCTTCACTCTTACTGGGGTTACTTGTACTTGCCCTCTGCTCTTCCTCAGTAGCATATTGGATACTTTCCAACCTGAGGGGCTCATCTTCTGGCGTCATATCTTTTAGCCTTTTGATACTATCACATAAGATGAGCTGTACTACAGTAGGTCTGTCAACCGATGCTGGAACCCCACCAGGAAAATGCAGGGTGGATGAGATCAAATGATGTGGTGTTATGCCAACATATGATGTCACTTCCGGCATGAAACTAGAAGTGGTGCCATCACATCAGGAGTGACACTCCCAGATCTCATTGCCTGGAAGTAATGTCATTCCTGCTATATGGAGACCTGGCTAGCCTATCAGACTACCACGAAAATGACAGGCTTAATTCAACCAAGTTGTTCTGTCTATCCAGAACAACATCATCATCATCATCATCATCATCATCATCATCATCATCATCATCATCATCATCATCA
>NW_015164223.1:478126-487825 GCF_001447785.1 Gekko japonicus
GGTGATGTCAGGGGGTGTGGCATATGCAAATAAGTTATGCTAATGAGTTACGCTAATGAGCTCCTGCACCTCTTTTTCTATGAAATGACCCCTGATGATGATGATGATGATGATGACGATTATGCAAAAAGCGCAGAGGTCTGCTCTTCTCTGTTTAATCCTTACAATGCACCTGTGAGACAGACTCCAATGCTGAGAGAGGGAGTCACTGGTTCAGGGTCACCCAGTAAGCTTTGCGGCTGAGCAAAAGTTTCTAGAAGTGGTTTTAATAAAAAACCCAAATTCACCTCAAATGCTTCTTCGGATTGCGAGTTTATGAAGATTTTATCATTCCCATTCTTTTCTCCTGGTTTTCTGCCACTTCCTGGCCCTTCATACGTATAGAGAGACAGTGTGGTATAGTGGTTAGAATATAGCACTGGGATCAGGGACACTTAGGGTCAAATCCCCACTCTGTCATGTAAGTTTGCTGGGTTACTTTGGGTCAATCACACAGTCTCAGCGTAACCTACCCCACATGGTTATTGTGAGGATAAAATGGAGGAATAGAGATTAATGTAAGCTGCTCTGGGAATCCCCATTGGGAAGAAAAGTGGGAAATAAATAAATACATAAATAAAGGCATCGGGCATGCCTTGAGCTTGGTGGCCCCACCACCCAACTTACAAGAAGTCCAGTCTTCATGTCCACCATGTTAACATTGATAAAGAATTAATCTTATCTTCTTCCTCATAATACAGCATTTCAGTCTTTTCTTAACACCATTATCCTTCTTTCTAACACAAGGCAGTTGTGGTCTAATACTGAGGAGTTTGTTAGACAAAGCAAATCTACATTTGCCCGGGAAATCTTGTGATGTATACATTTTTTTTTGCTCTGAAGCTCTCATTCCTTGAGGCATACAGAAAAGTCAATAAAAATTATGTATGAAGGTGGAGTTTGGAATTCTATTTTCATCCATTCTAACGATTTTTACGAGACGATTGCATTTTCCTCTTCATGCCTTGACACGAGTCAATAGATATCCAATGCAAGTGTAGTTCATTTATATCTGAATTGATGATCTGTCCCCCATTAGCTTGTGTTTCTAACACATTCTGATACATTAGTAAATAGGCTTGTCTGATTAATCATTAGTACATGAAGAGAATTAGCTGTCTTGTGCCAAATGGAGTTATTGACAATGATAATAAAACCCAGATGTCGTTAGACCCGGAAGCTGAAAAATTTCATTTGTAAACTGACGTTGAATGACAGGCAATCATGTCTGTTTACACCCAGGGAGAAAAACCATATTTACCTGTGACTGCCTCTTTTAATGGTCTACTTTGGTCTGTATTCAAAATTTTATTGTGACTCAGTTATCAAGCAGCTCGATTCAAGGCCAGCAGCACCTTAGAAACCAGTAAGATTTTGTGGGAATGAGCTTTTGGAAGTCACAGCCAATGTTCCCTCTAAGCCGTGGAGTCTCATGAGCAAAAATTCTACTTTCTGAGCGACTGGCATTAAAGTTGTGAGTGAGCAATTTGGCTGCTGCATAAATTAGTTTGCTTTGGAG
This sequence comes from Gekko japonicus, assembly GCF_001447785.1. Classification (NCBI taxonomy): domain Eukaryota; kingdom Metazoa; phylum Chordata; class Lepidosauria; order Squamata; family Gekkonidae; genus Gekko; species Gekko japonicus. Next base: position 479,685 of record NW_015164223.1, read on the forward strand.
CCCTCCTTCCTGAGCTAAGATAAAAATGTCTGAGCCAGAGGCTAAAAAACTGTGAGCTAGCTCACACTAACTCAGCTTAGAGGGAACACTGGTCACAGCTCCTTGATAGGAATGGAGCGCTGACTTTCAAAAGCTCATACCCCCCCAAATTTTGATGTCTCTATTATCATTATCATTATTGTTGTTGTTGTTATTGTTGTTATTGTTGTTGCCAGGGCTTTTTTTGTAGAAAAAGCCCAGCAGGAACCCATTAGCACAATAGGCCACGCCCCTGACAGCACAGATCATTAGCATATTAGGCCACACCCCATGATTTCCCTTGGCTTGCCTGGGAACCCCACGGCTGTGGGGAGCCCGGGCACGCCGGCCCTTGGACAGGCTGGGGAAGGCATGGGGAGGCATTTAAATGCCTCCCCGAACCTTCCAGGGGCCCCCTGACCTGCCCGCCTTGGAGTTACCGGGGGGGGTCACTCTCCAGGCCTCCCCTCTGTAGCCACGCACGCAGAAGTTTTGGCTGTAGTGGGCGTGGCCAACTCTGAAGCCAGCCGGAACTCCGTTCCTGTGCGTTCCTGCCCAAAAATACCCCTGGTTGTTGCTATTATTGTTGTTGTTGTTGTTATTGTTGCTGCTGTTGTTGCTGTTATTGTTATTATTATTATTTGTTAATTGCCCTATCCCAGCTTACATGGGGCTCTGGGCAATAGGAAGCATAATGCCATAAAATATACAAAACAGTAAAATTCAATATACAATTTGATAAAAGCTAAGAGAAGCAGAATAAGGTGTTGCTGGCCTCGAATCTAGCTGTGCTTCTGCAGACCAACATGGCTACCCTCTGGGACTAAACAACAGAAATAGTGCTTCAAAGATCGCAATATTTATTTATTTATACCCCACCTTTCTCTCCAGGGGGGACCCAAAGCAGCTGACATTGTTCTCACCTCCATTTTATCCTCACGATAACCCTGTGAGATAGGGTTATCCCACAACAACCCTCCCTCCGAGGGTGGTCGTGGGGATTAATTGGGAGGAAGCCTTGCTCCCTGCCCAGAGCTTTTGGGAGGAAAGGCGGGATAAAAATTCATGCACCATCAAAATCATCACCATCTACTCCTCTTCCTCGTCCTCCCATTTTCATTGCTGATACTCCAGAATTTGGGTTTTACACCATTTGTTGTTGTTGATCAGTCGCACAGTCGAGTCCAACTCTTCGCGACCCCATGGACCAGATCATGCCAGGCCTTCCTGTCTTCCGCCGTCCTCTGAACTTGGCTCAATTTCATGTTCGTTGCATCTATGACACTATCTAACCATCTCATCCTTTGCCGTCCCCGTCTTCTTTGACCTTCAATCTTTCCCAGCATCAGGGTCTTCTCCAGTGAGTGCTCCCTTCTCATTTGGTGGCCAAAGTAGTTGAGCTTCAGTTTCATTATCTGGCCTTCCAGGGAACAGTCAGGGTTGATTTCTTTTAGGATTGACTGATTTGATCTTCTTGCAGTCCAAGGGACTCTCAAGAGTCTTCTCCAGCACCATAGTTCAAAGTTTACACCATTTACATGCCTTTTAATGACCTGACCTGGATAGCCCAAGCTAGCCAGCCTCGTGAGTTCTTGGAAGCTAAGCAGAGTCAGCCTTTAGAATGTGGTTAGAACATGGATGGGAGACCACCAAGGAATTCCAAGGTCACTATGCAGAAGCATGCAATGGCAAATCATCTGTGACTACCTCTCGCCTTGAAAACACTATGGGATCACCATGGGTCAGCTGCAACTTGACAGCAAAAAAGAAGAAGGACATTTACATACAAATGAGGGGAAATCATCATAGGCCCCGGTCACACGGGCCGGATATCAAAGGGGGGAGGCTTGGCTGTTTGCCCCGGAGCGAACTACTGTGCAGCAGCGGGATCAAACGTCTCGCCGACTTCCCGTGGTTGGGGGGAGGTGCCGGGGAGGTGCCGATCATACCTCACTCCTGTGGCGCGGCAAAGAAGCGGATCGGCGTGTTTTTTTCTTTTAACCGAAGTATTTGCATGCTCCGTTGGGTGCTTGTGCTCATCCGTGGAGACTTGAGGGGGGAGCCTTTTTGTGACGGGACATGGGCGGGCGCCGGATGCCACCGGAAACGTGATCAGATGCCCGCCCTTGCCGCACGGTTTCCGGAAACTAGTACCTCCGAGGTACTAGTTTTTAACTGCGCATCTTCAGCGGGAAGCCTCAGGTGCGCCACGGGAGCTCTACGCTTCCCAGATGTGGCGGTGAAATCGCGCCCGTAAAATCCACCTACCTTCCATCCCTCTAACGTGCCTAATGCTCAGTGTGACTGGGGCCATAATAAGGAAACAGAACCTGGTGTGAAAATAAGATTTGCTTCTTCGATTCGCACAAGGTCGAAATGAACATAAACGAAATTTTCAAGTCGAAACGGTAGGCCTGTGAAGTTTAGTTGCATCCCTAGTTTTGCTTTTTCCAGCAAGTTACGTCCCTGTTATTTTCCTGGGCTCTGCAAAGAAGATGCCAACACTATTAAGATGCTTTGCTTCATGTTGCTCTTAAATGTGTTATCCATATTAAGAAAAAAAACATTGCTGGCTCATTTGTCTTCTTTCCCCAGACGATTTATATAATATCACAACACAATGGGATTTGCAAAAGAACCCCGATTTTTTAAAAAGGCAAATTTGCATCATATAATGTCTTGGATGTTACAGCGTCTTTGGGCCATAAGTCAGTGTGACGTACCCCAATGGGTCACCATTCCATCATTTAAAGCTATTACCCCACTTTGCTGGTGTCGGACCCATTAGATTTAAAAGCACTCCAGCGAGATTGCCAAATACATTAAAGTTAACTAAATGAGAGGGCTGCACATCCCAATCTACCAAAACCTTGCAGATTGCTTAATTATTGTTCATGTGGTGGTTTTGTTGTTTGTGGAAGATTTGCTTACATATGCGCTGCATTTTTAATGCATGCACTTTTCCAGAGGTGCCAAAATTCATAGAACAGCATGTCGACAAAAAGCTGACAAGAACGCTGAGCGTGCTCTTTTTTTTCAGAACAGCCATTTACCTTCCAATATTATCAGATGATGTAAAGATTCTGACAGTACCAAATCAATGCATGATCTATGGTGTAAGCATTTCAAATCAGCGCAATGGCTGACATTTGTAGGGAGCCGGCCTCAGGGTTTGAGAATTCCTTGGCAAAAGATGATCACTGGCAATCTGAGATGCAGGCTAGAAGTGACCCAGGAACCCTTTGGTCCTACAAGAGATCCTACAAGAAGTCAAACCATCTCTCCTGTTCTTGACAAACATCACCTTCCAAGTTCCTGGGGTGAACTGAACAGCTGAGGTTCCATTCTCCTGACGCTACTAGATAAGATTTCAGTTAAAAACAAGACCATATCCATAAGATGTTTCTTCTTTGAAGATTTATCTCTAGTGTCCACAGATTTCTCAAAGGGATCCAAATGGCTTGGGACCAGGGTGCAGTGGTTAAGTGCACCGACTCTAATCTGGGAAAACCGGGTTCGATCCCCCACTCCTCCACTTGCAGCTACTGGATGACCTTGGGCAAGCCATATTTCTCTCAGAGCTGTCCTTGAAAGGGCAGTTTCTCTCAGAGCTCTCTCAGCCCCAACTACCTCACAGGGTGTCTGTTGTGGGGAGGGGAAAGGAAAGGAGCTTGTAAGCCACTCTGAGACTCCAAATGAAGGACAGGGTATAAATCCAATCTCTTCTCTTCGTCTTCTTCTTCCTGTATTGGCCAGCTTGCCAGTTCAATTCTTTCAGCTCTAGCCCTGAGTTTGCACTCCCAGAGATGAGATGAATGGCAAACCAGAGGGTCTTTTCAGCGGTAGCACCTTGTCTTTCAGAATGCATTCTGCCTTAACGCTTGCCAGATACCTACCCTGTTGGCATTTAGGCTCAAAGTTGTCTATTTTAGTTCTTCCTATGGACCACAACCTCTATCTGGCCTGTTTGTTCAATTTTGGCTTACTTTTATGTTGTTTTATTATGCTGCAGTGGCATTGTTAGTTTTAAGATGGTTTTGTTGCTAGATGGTAAGGGGTGGCTTTATTGCTAGAAGCATCCATTTCAGTGGGATTTCGTACGTATTTCTAATTGTTTTACTTTTATAGTGTTAATGACAGCAAGTGGGTTTCTGGAGAGTAGCCAGCCTTTTGGAGGTGGGAGCATTTGGGGGACAGAGACTGGGGGAAACGATGTCATGGCTTTGCATACTATGCTAGGATTTTCCTTAACATCCATGGTTGTTACCATAGAGACAAGGGAATTCCTAGAGCATCATTACCCTCCAGTTTTGCTCCAGTTTTGAGCAAGGGTGGGGATTGGAGCAGAACGGGGAGGACATGTATCAGTGTTCCACTATTGCAGAGACTTAGAGGCTGTTCAAAATCCCCTTGCTCCAGTGAGAAAAAAATATTTTTAGTCATAAAGTCAGTGACATGATGACCCAAACATAAGGACATCTACTGTTCCAATTAAATGGTCTTCTCTATCCTATCTGTGCAAGTGAACTAGTAAGAGAATCATTGTCCTATGAAAAATATTTTAAAAATCAAATTATATTTTGGTTTCTGCTGCTGGAATATATACACACACAGACATTCACTCTGAACAGCTCTCAGCAATTACTGTATATGATGTAAATATCAGTAAATCTGCAACTAAAAAAAATAAATCGAGAGACCCAAAATAAATGTGTATTAATAGATCAGAAAGTATTTATGGCTTATAGTCAGAGGCCAAGTAGAAAAAAAACAAGATAAATCAAAGACAAAACAATCATATTTTGATAAAGACGTTCTTCTCTTATTACACCTTTTATCTAGCGTTGGATTCGTTTTTCTGTAAGATTCAGGGAACAGGATACATAACTTTCCTGATCTGACAAAGAGTCAGATCCTAAACAGGACTTTTTTCCTAAGGAAATGCACAGGAACGGAGCTCTGGAAACTAATTCTTTTTAAAAATGTTTAAAAGGGTTTTTTTTGTTTTTTTAATTAAATATAAAAAAACAGTTAAAAATATGAAACCAAGTCCTGGTGTTTATGCAGGGCAAACAGGGAGGTGTCGATTTTATGTGCTGCTGAGGCTTCCAAGAGGGGCATCCATTTTTCTTGAAGATTGTCAGGAACGGGTTGATTTTTGGATCGTAGGATGCTAGTGGAAACTTTGTCCTGTAAAAAGAAGTCCCACAGTTTCAGGAACCAGTCACTCAGTAGCAGCGTCTTCTTGGATTTCCAATGAAATGCAATAACATTCCTAGCGGCCGCAAGACACAATTCTATCAACTCTTTCATAAGCCCATTGGGGGCAGGATGGCTCCAATGATTCAAAAGGAACAAGGAAGGTTGTAGTTGGAGGGCGCAACCTGTAATTAAAAGTATTTGGGCATTGACTTCTCTCCAGAAGGCCTGGACCTTGGGACACTCCCACCAGCAATGAATATAGGTGCCACGGCCCCCACAAAAAAATGTTTAAAAGTTCATGAGTTTTCAGTACACAGATTGAAAACTTAATTTCCCTCTTGAGAGTTCTGGTACCTCTTTTAAAAAAACAAAACAAAAAAACCCACAAGCCCTGATCCTAAACTTTTCTACTGGTGTAAAAGGGAGGAGAAGATCCACTTGGAACACCAAAAGGTTACTGGGGACCGGCGAAGCTGTATAGACAAAATGGAGGTGTGACGGGGACTCAAAAAAGAAGGGGAAATTGGATTTGAATTGGGTGCATGTGTGTGTTAAGTGACGTCAAGTTGCTTCCAACGTCTGGCGACCCTATGAATGAATGACCTCCAACACATCCTTAGCTTGGAGAAACAACGACTGAGGGGTGACATGATTGAGGTTTATAAGATTATGTATGGAAAAGAGCAGGTAGAGAAAGAGGTACTTTTCTCCCTTTCTCACAATACAAGAACTCGTGGGCACTCCATGAAATTGCTGAGCGGTCGGGTTAGAACGGATAAATGGAAATGCTTCTTCACCCAAAGAGTGATTAACACTTGGAATTCACTGCCACAGGAAGTGGTGGCGGCTACAAGCATGGACGGCTTCAAAAGGGAATTAGATAAGCAAATGGAGCAGAGGTCCATCAGTGGCTATTAGCCACAAGGTATAAATAGGAACTCTGGGGCAAGGGATGCTCTGTCATCTTGGTGCTTGGGGGGGGTCAACAGTGGGAGGGCTTCTAATGTCCTGGCCCCACTGGTGGACCTCCTGATGGCACCTGGTATTTCTGGCCACTGTGTGATACAGAGTGTTGGACTGGATGGGCCTTTTGGCCTGATCCAACATTGGCTTCTCTTATGTTCTCTTATGTTCTTATCCTGTCATTCACATCCTTGCTCAGGTCGTGGCTTCCTTGATGGAGTCAGTCCTCTTTTCCTGAGACTTCAACTTTTCTGGGTGACTTTTTCAACTTTTTCCAGTGACTCATGTCTTCTCATAGTGTGACCAAAATATTGGGTAGGCAGGCTGGAAAGATCTTGGAGATCTGGGTATGGTGCAGGGATCTCCGTGGGGTCCAATGCCCATAGAGTCCACCCTCCAAAGCATCTATTTTCCCCAGGGGGACTAGGGTGGCCAAATGGGCCCGGGGGGCAGGGAATCCCCCGCTTCGGAGGCCCAATTTCCACCGCGGCAGAATTGGGCCCCGAGGGGAACCCCGCCCCCGAAGCTGCGTCACCAGAGGTGATGCAGCCACGTTGCTGACATTGGGAGCGTGGACGAGCTCGTCCGGGGGAAAACCATATGGTTCCCCCCCCGACGAGCTCGGCCACCCCCCCCAACGTCAGCAACGTTGCACATCACTTCTGGTGATGTGCTGCTGGCGTGCGTGCGTCCAACAACAACTCCCGGACCGCGGCGAGGCTCCCCCGTCGTGAGGGGTAAGTCCACTTGGCAACCCTAAGGGGGACTGATCTCTGTAGTCTGGAGATGAGCTGTGATTCTAGGTGAACCCCAAGTCCCACCTGGAGGCTGGCATCCCTACGCTCAGTTTTGTCCTTTTAGCTTCTAGGGAGAATTCAGGCTTAATTTGATCTAGGACCCAGTGATTAGTCTTTTTGGCAGGCCGCAGTATCCGTAAAACTCTCCTCCAACAGCACCTTTCAAATGAATCAATGTTCCTCCTGTCAGCTTTCGTCATTGTCCAGCTTTCACACCCATACTATGGAATGTATTATTTGAATTTTACTGTTACAGGGCTCTTTTTGTAGAAAAAGCCCAGCAGGAACTCATTAGCATAATAGGTCACACCCCTGACAGCAGGAACTCATTAGCATATTAGTCCACACCCCTGACAGCACAGCTCATTAGCATATTAGGCCACACCCCCATGTTACCAGAAGTGTGGTTATCCAGCCACACCCACCTTTTGCTTCTTATTCTGTTGACCTTGTTTGTGGTCAAAACCCAGGGCTTTTTCGTAGCAGGAACTCCTTTGCATGTTAGGCCACACACCCCTAATTGTAGCCAATCCTAATGAGTTTCTGCTGTTGGGTGTGGCCTATTATGCTAATGAGTTCCTGCTGGGCGTGGTCAACTTGGGAGCCAGCCGGAACTCGGTTCCTGTGCGTTCCTGCCCAAAAATAGCCCTGATTTTACATAATTGCATTTCACCCTCTGCTTCCTTCTTTGCCCTGCTGCAGGCACCGGTCTCATGATCTCTGTGCCATTTTCTGCATAAGCCAGACGTGTGACTCATTTTCATTCCCTTTTTCAGCTTCCTCACTTCCAATTTACCTCACAAAATGTACCCATTTGATCAGGGTGATGTAGTGGTTAGACAGTTGGACTAAGGCCTGGGTGACCCGGGTTTGAAATCTCACCTTTGCCATGGAAGCTTGCTCAGGTGACCTTGAAGAAATCACCCACTTTCAGGCTTGTGCTGAGAATAAAATGGAGGAAAGAAGAATGACGTTAAGTTGTGTTGGTTCCCCACTGGGGGAGAAAGGTGGGGTATAAATGAAGTAAACGGATGAATATACAATAAAATGATAATGTAAATGATGATGAAGAAGAGGAGGAGGAAGAGGAGGAGATTGGATTTATATCCTGCCCTTCACTTGGAGAGCGATCAGACCGGGGGGGGGGGGCAGAGGGGCTAC
>NW_015164223.1:488028-499289 GCF_001447785.1 Gekko japonicus
AGAAGAGGAGGAGGAGGAGGAGATTGGATTTATATCCCGCCCTTCACTCAGAGTCTCAGAGCGGCTTACAAACTCCTTTCCATTCCCCTCCCTACAACTGACACCCTGTGAGATAGGCGGGGCTGAGAGAGCTCTGAGAGAACTGTCCTTGAGAGAACAGCTCTGACAGAACTATGGCTTGCCCAAGGTCATCCAGCAGCTGCAAGTGGTGGAGTGGGGAATCAATCCCGGTTCTCCCAGGTTAGAGCCAACACAACCACTATACTGGCTCTGAACATGTTATATAGTGTAGAAATACACATAAATATGAAAAGAACTGAAGTTGGGAACTTCGGCTCATCCTTGGTTCTGAGGAGGCCTTTCGAGTTCACTCTCTACTACAGCAGTGCGCGTGTGTTGTTAAAAAAAGAAAAAGGCTTACCTTTTTCATTAGAAACGGATTAGTATTTTATTTTATAAGCTGTCCCAAACTATTTGTAATGGAATGGAAAACACCAGCCCAGTGGTTCTCTAAGTGGTTTACATATTGCGGCGTAAAGAGTTTATACATTATTTTCAAAGCATTCCCGAGCCTCAAATGTTCAGGCCGCTGTTACTTCTTATAAGGAACCCTTAAAACTAATTTTCCCTTCCCCCTTATCATACCAAATGATATAAAAGTATTATATACGTTTCCCCCCCCTTCCTTTCTGTATTCCCTAGCCGTACCACGGTAGACACCCTAGAGATATTAAACAGGTGATAAACACTGATGTGGATTGAGGTTCCTTTCCTTTTTTATGTCCGTGAAAGAAAATATTAATTTGACTAAACCCATAAGAAAACAAAACAGGGGGGGGGGGGAGTTGGAATGTGCTTGCATACCCGAGAATGTTTTATATACATATAGATATCCATTAACCTAATACAACCATATAATTTGATACACTGGAAAAGTCCTGAAGAATATTAATTCTGTACAATGCTGGAAAATCACGTGGTGTGCTTTTGGGGGGAAATGGGTCCTCGGAAGATTTGGTTCCCTGCAAATGTTACGATGGCGTTGCTTAAATGCCATGAAAGAAAGCCTACGAAAGCGGAGGCAGGATTGTAGCTAAGCGCAAAACTGTCGCTACGGTAATCCTCGGCAAATACCGTTGTTGCCCAGAGAATGTGTTCGGGAGCAGCTGGTGAGGTAATGCAGTTCTTTGGAAGAGGCTGCTAACCAGATTGCTGCCTGACTAGGCCCGGGAATTCTGAATTCCGATTCTCACTCGGTGATGAAAGCCAGTGTGGTACAATGGTTAAGAGTGTCAGACTAGTAGCTGGGAGAACTGGGTTCAAATCCCCACTCGTGCTGTGGAAGCTCACTGGGTGACCTTGGGTCAATTACACTTACTCAGCCTAGCCTACTTCACAGAGTTTTTGTGAGGATAAAATGGAGGAATGGAGTAACCCACCTTGGGTCCCCATGGGAGAGAAAGGCGGAGTACAAATAAAGTAAAATATATAACAAAAAAAATGAAGCCAGAAGAAGAGGAGGACGAGGAGGAGAGTGGATTTATCCCACACCCTTCACTACCCAAAGGAGTCTCAGAGTGGTTTACAATCCCCTTCCATTTCCCTCCCCACAACAGACACCCTGTGAGGTAGGTGAGGCTGAAAGAGCTCTCTCGAGAACTGCCCTTGAGAGAACAGCTCTGAGAGAACTTGTGACCGACCCAAGGTCACACCAGCAGCTGCATGTGGAGGAGTGGGGAACCAAACCCTGTTCTCCCAGAATAGAGTCCACACTCTTAACCACTACACCAAACTGGCTCTGAGTGACCACTGGTCTAACTTAGAAGAAGAATAAGAAGAGATTGGATTTATACCCTGCCCTTCACTACCCAAAGATGTCTCAGAGCAGCTTACAAACTTCTTTCCCTCCCCCTCCCCACAACAGACACCCTGTGAGGTAGGTGGGGCTGAGAAAGCTCTGACAGAAACTGCTCTTTTTTCAAGACCAGCTCTTATCAGAACTACGGCTTGCTCAAGGTCATCCAGCCAGGTGCAAGTGGAGGAGTGGGGAATCAAACCCAGTTCTCCCACATTAGAGTCCATGCACTTAACCACTACACCAAACTGGTGTAGGTATGTAACCTAACGTACCTTACAGTGTGATGACAGAATGGGGGCATGTTAGGTTTGCTATCACCAAAGTGGGAAATTCCAGAAGATTTGGGGGCAGTGTCTGGGGAGGGAGGAATTTGGGGAGGGAGAGGAACTCAGTAGGAATCTGATGCTATAGATCTTGCCCACTGCCATTTCCTCCAGGATAACTGATTTCTCATGTCTGGAGAGTGCTGGTAATTCCAGGAGAAGTTCTCCCCACCTGGAAGCTGGTAATCGTACCTGGGTTCCTTGAAAGAAAAACTGGATGAGTATGTAGAGATAGGCATCTGCCGGGTAGGAGATTGAGAGCATCCTAATAGTGCACCTTAGCCCGATCTCAGCAGAGCTTCGAAGCTAAGCAGGGTCGGCCATGGTTAGTAGTTGGATGGGAGACCACCAAGGAAGACTCAGGGTTCCTATGGAAAGGAAGGCATCTCTGTTCATCTCTTGCCTTGAAAACCACATGATCCTGGGATCACCCTCCATGGGTTGCGACTTGAGGGCACACAATTATTATTAGGTTGGGGTTGTGTCCTTCCAATCCCTTTGGTGCTCTTAGTAGAGTCCAAGCATAACTCCGTAGATCCTATGATTCCCTTTCACTAAAATGGGCCAGTTTGGTGTACTGGTTAAGAGCACGGACTCTCTGGCAATGGAGATGAGGGGCATCATTTACTGGACCAACGCTAACCCCAGCGGCTCAAATTGTGCATGATTGGCAGTGGTATAGAAGGATGAAATGTGTGTACCTTGCCCATGATGATAAAAGTCTTTGAACTCTGTCTTCCGGTAAGGCATAGCGGGAAAAGTGTCGGACTAGGATACTGGGAGACTTGGGTTTGACTCTCCACCCCTACCATGGAAGCTGACTGTGCAACCTTGGGCCCGTCATAAACTCTCAATCCAGCCTACCTCACAGGGTGGTGGTTGTGAAAGATGGAGGAGAGGAGAAGGAAGATCTAAGCCACTCTGAGTCTCAGCTGGGGAACTTGGGAGAAAAGCAGGAAGTAAATAAAGGAACTGAAATGCAATGCATGCTGCTAAGCAGGGCTTTTTTTGTGGAAAAAGTCCAGCGACACCTACGAGTGGGTGCTCCTGCTCCACGTGGCCGACCTCAACAACCAGGCGCCCGCCTTCGCACAGCCGCACGACCGCGCCACGGTCTCGGAGGCGGCCTCGCCCGGCACTCTTGTGCTCTAACTCAGCACTTCGGCGCCGACGAGCCAGACTCCCGCAGTGGAGGAGGAGGAGGGGAGGCCGCCATGCCTCAAGCCCTCTGATGCCGCCTCAGCCTCCAGCGCCGCCACTAGCCTCTCGTCATCTTCGGGCGGGGGGAGGGGGAGCAGAGGATGGGGGAGAGGGCCCACAAACCCCGCGGGGGGGCGGACCCCGTGGGCCCCGCGTGAGCTACGGGCCTGGGCCACAGAAACTGAAATGCAACACATGCTGCTAAGTTTTCATAATTCAGAAACAAGATTCCTAATTTCCTGGAGGAGAGTTGTAGGATCGAAGCCACGGTTTGTCATCAATGAATATGCTGGCATTTTTTTAAACAGCACTTTTTTCCCTCTTAGAAAAGCTTGGATCGGGTAGAAATTTTCTGGAAGACAGAAACTCCTGTTCCACTGATGAAATTCAGGGTATAAGTGCCCAAACTTTCAAAACAGGACTGTGGGGAAAACCAGATGTTGTTGCTCTATAATTCTTAGGGCATTATATGTAGCCAGCTGTCCCATGGAAACTGTGGTTGTAGTCAGTATCCTCATTTGTTTTCAACATCTGTTCATACTTGTCCATCCCTCCCATATATATTAGTTATTAATTACTTGGGGTGGTGGTGGGGACTCGTGGCAGGAACAAAGTTTCTCTTGAGTTCTTCCAGGTATTTATTTCCAAAGGAAAAATTCGTGATACTCTATACGTCAAGAGAAAATAAACAGGTTTTTTTTTTTTGTCTCCCGCAAATGTTTCGACCGACGTAGATTTTATTTCAACATTACTCATCCGCAGATCGACTATCGCTGGTCCGTCAGAAATCAGCCATTGAGAGCGGACTATGCTCATGCTTCCCTTGTAAATCTTTGCTGTTTATAAAAAGGAATAAAAATTATCTGTTAAAAAAAAAATATTTCAACGCCCAATGGGTTTGATCCTGTCTCTCCAGTAGTGGTAGCACTTTTCTTCAGCACAAGGTACCTCGTGTCACTGCAGAGGCAGAAAGCTCCTTGCATCAAAGGACAGCACTAACATTAGCAGAACAGATTCCCTGGATCCAATCTTTTTGAGCGAAACTCATGCGTGGGTGGTGGTGGAAAGTGCCGTTAAGTCACAGCTGACTTACGACGATTCTGTAGGGTTTTCAAGGCAAGAGACATTCAGAGGTGGTTTTCCATTGCCTGCCTCCATGTCATGATCTTGGTATTCCTTGGAGGTCTCCCATCAAAATACTAGCTAGGCCAACCTGGTTTAGCTTCCAAGATCTGTCAAGAATGGGCTAACCTGGGCTATCCAGGTAATTCCCCCCACCTTTTCTTCCACCCTTCTCCCCCTACATCTCTCAGTGTCTCACTCTTTCTCCCTCCCACCACCGCTTTCTTACTCTGTCTCCCCAATCCATGTCACTTTCTCTCTCTTTCTGCCTCCCCACCCATCACTTTTTCTCCCTCTTTCTGCTTGCTGTCCCATCAGCCTTTCTCTTTTTGCACCCTACCCCATCTCTCTCTTCCGTATATTGAGGGGACATTAACCTACCAATACATTTTTGTTAAGATTTCAGATTTTTCTGCAAACCTGGGGGATCCCCCAAGTTTGAAGAGCAATCTGTTTAGCATCAGTGTGGTACCAATCTGCAGATTTAGGGAGACTGATGGGAGCCAGGGTTCGCTGTTAGATATATAATTGACTTGAGAAGAATGGACCATCCTTCTTTCATATCTGTCTACCAAGGTTGCCAAGAGAGGGACTGGGGAAACAAAATTATGGAGACCTGGTTACCTAGGAGGAAAAATAACCAAACTAACCAATATATGAGGTTGGTTGTCCTTAGGGATGTAGTGAATTTTGCATTGAACGAACATTCAAGCTTCCTGTGTTTGAATGCAATGATTGGACATGAGCCGATCCCCCAGTTTGTTCGGTTCACACTGGATGCGTTCAGACGGGGCGATCACACTTACCTCCATTTTGCGGATCCCATCGTTGTATGCCCGGTCACATGCTGCGGGCGTTGGCATTTAAAAACAAACAAACAAACACACAGTTTGAGCATGTGCATAGGCAGCCATTCACAGAATGGCGATCTTTGCGCATGCTCAAAACACCCCCCCATTACATTTAAACTTTAAAGATAAGGACTTACCTTTAAAGTTTAAAGCCCAAACTGGCCTCCCTTAAGTCCCGGACTCCTCCGGATAGTTAAAGTAAGGGCTTTTTTTTTTTTTTAAACAAACGCTCAGGGCGAAGCTTCGCCCAAGTGCATATCCCTCAGTTTAAAAAAAAAATGGTGGGGGGAAAACGGAAGCCTCAGGCTTCCGACGGAAATGGCTAGGCACCGGTGGAGAGCGATCAGACGGCGAGGTACAGCGTTTACAACCGTTGCACTCAGGATACCACCACTTGGGACCTAGTGGCAGAGTGCAATGGTGTAAAGGGCTTTACACCGGTTAGGGACAGGAGGCAGATGTTCCCCGTCTGAACGCCGGTGAGTACAACGATTGCAACCGGCACCTATACCGATGTAAAGCCCCCATCTGAATGCACCCACTGAGTGTCTTGAATACCTGCTGGACAAGATTGCATTGGATTTTTTTCAGAAGAGAGCATGAGCCAAAATGCTACCCATCCAAACAGATAAGCAGCTATCAGAATAACTATAGACTACTTTGACCAGGGGTGTTGAGCTCATTTGTTATGGGGGCCAGATCTGACATAAATGAGACCCTGTTGGGCCGGGCCATGTGTGTCATAAAATGTAATGCCAGGTAGCGGAGACATAAATTTTATACAGGACACAAACACAAATGGTTTTTTTACTTAAAATAAAACCATGTTTATTTTGTTTATTTAGCAGAGTCTGATCACTGACACCTCTTGCTCTGAATTATTGCATCAAAATGTCTGTGCTGTTGCAATCTTATGCTGTTCAGGTGTGTATCTGTAAGCTGCAAACCTACAATGACGCAGCAGCAGCAGAACTGGAAGAAGCAGAAGACAGCCAGTTCCACCCCGGGCCATATGTTTGACACCCCTGACTTAGACAAGCACTAAGTGGTATCTATGATTTTTTTTTAAAAGCATAGCCTTTATTTATGACATTTATATGATTATTTTAAATTCATTTTTAATTTTACATAAAGAACTGTTGGATATTTAGCAGAGTAAATGTCGCGCAGCGGAATAATGCGTATCTATGATTTTTTTTTCAAGCATAGCCTTTATTTATGACATTTATACGATTCTTTTAAATTCATTTTTAATTTTACATAAAGAACTGTTGGCTATTTAGCAGAGTAAATGTCGCGCAGCGGAATAATGCATCACAGAAACATGTGTGTTTAGCTTCTAAGTAAAATTTACTACAAAATTAGGGAGAGAGTTACACGGAAAGAAAACAGTAACAGCCTAACTCATCTTTGTAGTTCTGATCTACACCATCTCGTTTCTTTGTTTCCTCTGGGGCACTAAGAAGAAAAGAAAGGAAATTTCCCCTCAAAGCTTCACTCCTTGTGTACATGCAGAATAGCATGAACTATCTCCGATATATTGATTAGCCAATAGTCAATCGTAGGGTAACCTTGTTAAGTATAAAACCGTCCCCTTTTTGGTGGGAAGACTCTATTTTACATCTAATTGGTTCTATGCTAAACTTGCTGTTATCAGTTTACAGAAGCTTCAGCTCAACCCTTTTAAGACTGAAGGGGTGACACTTGGAGAATCCAACACCCCTTCTCAAGTGTTATATACTGAAGTCATGAAGGTTCAGTTTCTTCCACAGGGACTCGAACTTCCACCAGCAACAGCATCATTGATCCTTCCTTTCTTCCTTCAACAGTATGGCTTTATTGGTCATAGCCGAGCCTAGCATCATTGATCCATCATGCAACGTTCCTCCCTAAGTGGCTTTATGCCTATCATAAAATCAAGAAATAATGAGAGAGAGAGAGAGAGAGAGAGAGAGAGAGAGAGAGGGTGAGAGAGAGAGCGAGAGAGAGTGATACACTAGAGTGGAGTAAGTGAATGAGTAGATTAGAACATAGCCATCCATCCATCCATCCATCCATCCATCTAAAAGGGCAATCCAATCCAGTCCTTTGCAACATACTTGAAGAGGAAAGCTGTCAATACTCATGGTGTAGGGTTGCCAGCTCTAGGCTGTGAAATTCCTGGAGATGTGGGGAGTGGGTTCTGGGAAGGACAGAGTTTGGGGAGGGGAGGGGCCTTAGTGGGCTATAAGATCATACAGTCCACATTCCAAAGTAGCCATTTTCTCCAGGAGAAAGGAACAGATATCTGTCATATGGAGACCACTTGTAATTCTAGGAGATCTCCAGCTACACCCTGGAAACTGGCAACCATACCATGGAGGCTTTTTGGATTTGGATATATCTAGCACCACCTTAATCAGCTTGTGGGAACATGGAACCCACCAAGCCCTGCTTGCCACACTCAGAGTTCTCTTGGGTGCACCCAGCTCTGGCACAGTGAAGTCCATGCTTACCATTGGGACCCCCAGCAATCCAAGCAAGAGTGAGCACACCATTGCCTCCTGTTCAGAGCACACTCATATCCTGTTGAAAACCACACCACAGCTCAGGGGGCCTTTCCCTGGAGAGGAAAGCCTTGATGCAGGGGCAGCTCACGAAGAAGAAGAAGAAGAAGAAGAAGAAGAAGAAGAAGAAGAAGAAGAAGAAGAAGAAGAAGAAGAAGAAGAAGAAGAAGAGATTGGATTTCTACGACACCCTATGAGGTAGGTGGGGCTGAGAGAGCTCGTTCAAGGACTGCTCTTGAGAGAACAGCTCTGAGAGCTGCATGTGGAGGAGTGGGGAATCAAACCCGGTTCTTCCCAGATTAGAGTCTGCGCTCTTAACCACTACACCAAACTAGGCAGCCCTCAGCAATTGCCTAGGGTGCCAGAGGGTGGGGCTGCCAGGGGCTCCAAAAGCGAGGAGCTCCATGACATCCATGACCCCAATACCACTACCAGTGTAAGCAGGGCTATTTTTGGGCAGGAACGCACAGGAACAGAGTTCTGGCTGGCTCCCGAGTTGGCCACGCCCAGCAGGAACTCATTAGCATAATAGGCCACACTTAACAGCAGAAACTCATTAGGATTGGCTACATTAGGGGTGTGTGGCCTAACATGTAAAGGAGTTCCTGCTACAAAAAAAGGCCCTGGGTTTGACAACAAACAAGGTAAACAGAATAAGAAGGGAAAGGTGGGTGTGGCTGGATGACCACACTTCTGGTAATGGGGGGGGGTGTCCTAATGTGCCAATGAGCTGTGCTGGCAGGGGTGTGGCCTAATATGCTAATGAGTTTCTGGTGTTGGGTGTGGCCTATTATGCTAATGAGTTCCTGCTGGGCTTTTTCTACAAAAAGAGCCCTGGGACTCATCAGACTGGCCAGCAGCTTGGGGTCCCCAGGGTTGCCAGCATTTCAGGGGACTCCTGCTGGGTTGCTTGGGATGCACCCACTAGGCCAGCTGTCCAGGCAGTGGCTCAGGGCACAACTACCTGGCCAGCTGCTGAGGACACATCTACATTCATCTGCTGGCTAGCTAGTGGCTTGGGCCCATGCTTGGCTAGCCAGTGGCTCAAAGACCATGTGCACTCACTGGATGGCAGACCAGTTGCTTGGAGCATGTTTGGACCTGCAAGGGAGGGAGAGGATGCTGGCCTAGGGTGCAAAACGTGCTGAGGCTTAGTCTGGCTGGATCCACAGTGTGTTTAGCACATCTTTAGACATGTTGAGGGGGGGTGTTGTGGTCTTTCCCAGGATTGTGGACGTGCAGGTCAAATTGGTGGGGACAAGAAATGCAGTGGCCCAAGTAGATTGAAAAGGGTCAGGGGGCTTCTGAGCTCAGTGATGACTCATTGGCTGGTGCGAAACCATGTGTTTGCAAAATGAGTTGTATCTACCCTATCTCCAACATTGCAAAACGAGTTATCTACCCTATCTCCAGATATTAATCCCCCCCATCGAACAAACAATACAGCATTTTTTCTTAAATCTCTCTCCCTCTCCCCAACATTTATTACGGTGCCTATGAAAGTCTAAAATGCACTTATGACAACTCATGTGCAAGTCCCCGAGAAGTGTGAATTGTGTAGATTGTGTGGCCGAGTGAAACACCGATGGCTGCATGACAGATTAACGCAGATTGAACCTGTAATAACTATGCAAATGTAGAACTATTCATTTATTTCAAACTCATGTTCACTGTGAGAATGATATCTCCTCTAATCTAGTGTTAGTCCATTCCCTGCATCATAAAATTAATTTGTCTAATTAATGGCATTAGTCCTCTTATACATGCATAATTCATATTAATTGATACGTTGCCGCCCCCCCTTCCAAATACCTTGCGGAAGAAAAACGATCCCATTAGCACCAGTTTAATCCAAATCAGGACTGACAACGCTCAGTTCTTCCAAAGCTTATCTTCAGCCTTTGTTAATTGTCATAAGCATTCTAAATTGATTATTCTTACATTAACATAGGACATTTCATTCATCAATGCTTGGGCCGCCAAGGAAATTCGTCTAATGGATTTCGGTAGCGGCGCTAAATAAGTACGTTGGTCCATTTTTCCACTGTGGCTCAAGGGTACTCAAAGCATATTAATTCGCTCGTACCAACAGAAAAATAACCCCCAAATATATAGAAATATCATACAAAATGAGATTTCTGACACTGAATAATTTTTGTGATATTCGTTCCGGTGATAATTGAGTGCACCCGGAACCCTGCTTTTATTACTTGTCTGTTCTGGAAATGTCTTGATAAACAGCTAATGTTAATATTTCTGATGAGCGATGTGAGCGGCGCCTTCCGGGGCTACCGAGGTGCAAAAAGTGTAGGAAGAATTAGTTAAATAAGCATTTTAAGGAGCTGCTCGGAGGAACAAAAGTTATCGTGTCGTCAGCCAGCGTAACGTACAGCCCTGTAGTTAACATTTTAATAATTCATCTGCAGAAAATCAAGTTTACGGCTGGCCATCCAGAGGGCTATAGGGAGAGGGTTAAGATTTAAGTAAAAGCCAGGGCCTTCCAAATCCCTCTTCCCATTAGGTTTACAATAATGCGTTTTTAAATGTATCCATAAACAGACAAATTCCTGTTTCTAAACAATCTGTCTGGGTTTTTTTTTTAGCGGAACGGCGCGGCAATTCATTGCACAATCTTTTCCATGAACGTTCGCTTGGGATGCAGAACGGATCGCACTCCAATGGAACACTTTCTTAATGGCTCTCCAGGTTATTTTCCCCGTTCACCTGATCGGTTTGTCATCCCCACGCAAGCCTTCTGTGAACTGGGCCGTCGGTTGCCAACTCAGGACTGACGACAGCAGAGAGGCCGTTAGCTCCTTCACTACTGAAAGAGCTTCCTCGAAGGAAGGAAATATGGGAGGGAACCAGTAGAAACCAAAAGCTTTCTTTCTCCATTTTGCAACTTGGCAACTGTGGTCCTGAGGATTAAGTCATGGGACTCTCCGTCTGCCTGTCCTCTGCTCAACTACCTTTGTTTTAGGGCTTCCAAGCTTGGGAATGTTCAGATCTTGGAACCCAGGCCAACAATGTTTAGTTTTATTCTTTCAGCTGCATCATTAAAGTCAGTCTCGGGAAGTTGGCCAATGCGTGGTCTGTCCATTATTGGAGCGGTCATGCCAAATGTTAGTTCAAACAGCAGTATATAAAAACTGGACTCTCTCCCCCCCTTCCAAGTTAAGTTTGCTTGATGCATCTGTGTTCTTAAATAGGCTCAGTCAGAAATGGTCAAAGTGGAACTGAATTGGACGTAGGGCCGTATCTTGAAGCCTAGTTTAGATGGTCAACTGAACACATAGGAAGGGAGGAAGGAGGAGAAGAGGAGGAGGAGGAGGAGGAGGAGGAGGAGGAGGAGGAGGGGATT
>NW_015164223.1:499585-510375 GCF_001447785.1 Gekko japonicus
ATGTGGAGGAGTGGGGAACCAAACCCGGTTCTCCCAGATTAGAGTCTGTGCTCCTAACCACTACACCAAACTGTGGTGTGTTGGCTTTAAGCTCCAGACTAAGATGCGGGTTCTGATCCTTGCTCTGCCATGAAATTTGCTGGGAGACCTTGAGCTCTGTCAGACTAACATCCCTCATAGTCATGTGAGGATAAGATGAAGGAAGGGAGAACCGTGCCTGCTGACCTGAGCTCCTTGGTAAAAGGGCAGGAGGATAAGATGAAGGAAGGGAGAACCTGAGCTCCTTGGGAAAAGGGCAGGATACAAATAAAATGTATTCGATTGACAGTTTCACTTTGAGCCCTGAGATGTTCAGAAGAAAGGGGGGCACATAAAATATTAAAAATATATAAAGATAGGAGTCCCGGGACCATGGTGATTTGTTCCAAGCTCTTCTTATATGCCTAATTTGTTCTCTGACATGCTTCTGCTTTTTGACATGTGTGAATAAGCCATAGAGTTTCAGGGGAATCATACGTTTCCCACAGTGTGATGACATCACTTTCAGTTGCACATCTGGAAGTGAACATGAGAACATAAGAGAAGCCATGTTGGATCAGGCCAATGGCCTGTCCAGTCCACCACTCTTTGTCACACAGTGGCCAAAAACCAGGTGCCATCAGGAGGTCCACCAGTGGGGCCAGAACTCCAGAAGCTCTCCCACTGTTACTTCCCTCTTCTCCTGCCTCCTCCTGGCTGAATGAGGGCTGGAAGCAGGGCAGCTGGAAGCAGGGGGCGGGGCTTCGTCATGTGCCCCGCCCCCTGCACCTCACCCGGGGGAACTGCATTCCCCCGCGTTCCCCCCGAAATGACCTCTGCGTTTCCCACAGTGTGATGACATCACTTCCAGTTGCACATCTGGAAGTGAACATGAGAACATAAGAGAAGCCATGTTGGATCAGGCCAATGGCCTGTCCAGTCCACCACTCTTTGTCACACAGTGGCCAAAAACCAGGTGCCATCAGGAGGTCCACCAGTGGGGCCAGAACTCCAGAAGCTCTCCCACTGTTACTCTCCCAAGCACCAAGAATACAGAGCATCCCTTGCCCCAGTCTGAGAGTTCCTACCTATACCTTGTGGCGAATAGCCACTGATGGACCTCTGCTCCATATGTTTATCCAATCCCCTCTCAAAGCTGTCTGTGCTCATAGCCGCTGCCACATCCTGTGGCAGTGAATTCCACATTTTACTTACTGATGTTAAGTGGTGCCGCGGGATTGTGCACTGCTATCCTCTCCCCATTCCCTCCCCAAGGCAGAAAGCAGGAGACTGCATGCCAAACCAGGCATCCTGGCCACCCTATCAATCAACTAACTATGTACAAGTGCTGTCGTATGTACTAGAGAAATCTGAAGGATTGGCTGAGCACATGATGAGCCTGCCTTCCTCACCAGAGTCAGCATGCCGTCGTCTACTCATTCCCATCCCATGCGGCCAATGTGCCAAACATTCTGGGTTTTGTATTTCAGTAAGAAGAGAACAGTCCTGAAAGATGTTCAGTTTAGTTAACAATAGGCAATGCTTGTGAAGAGTCCAGGGTTTCCATATTCTGCAGTTAAGATATAACAGATGTATGTTTGGGCAGGGCGGGGGAGGGGTTGAGAAAAAATAATATTTTAATTCCTAACTTTTAATATGCTGTATTTTAGAGAGAATACAGACCTTTAATTTTAGTACAGTACACATAAGATATGCTTCAGTATAAGTATACAGAGAATGGAGAAGAAGAAGACAAAGACACAGAAGAAGAAGAGGAGGGGGAGGAGGGAAGGAGGAGGAGATTTGATTTATATCCCGCCCTTCACTCAGAGTCTCAGAGCGGCTTACCATCTCCTTTCCCTTCCCCCCTCCCCACAACAGACACCCTGTGAGGTGGGTGGGGCTGAGAGAGCCCTTTCCAGAATTGTTCTTGAGAGTACAGCTCTGACAGAACTATGGCTTGTCCAAGGTCATCCAGCAGCTGCAAGTGGAGGAGTGGGGGAATCAAACCCAGTTCTCCCAGATTAGAGTCCGCGCACTTCACCACTACACCAAATTAGTGCTGATTAAAATCCACTTGAGAAGAGTACAAATAATAGCAGCATTGCATTGCATTATTCCCCATCAATGGAGGAAAGAAGAATGATGTTGTGAGGTCCTTTGGGTCTTCGTTGGCAGGGAAAAAAGCGGGATACAAACATCTAAATACTGTAATGAAACTCCCTATTTTAAATGCTCTGTATGTTGACGCCTGCCCTTGTCCCTTGAAAGTGGGACAAGATTTGGGTTGGTGGCCAAGCGCCAGCAATTGGTGGCAGTTGTAGGGTGCGGCAGCATCAAAATAGGCATTGTGGCAGCACCACACTGTCATTTCCCCTGCCAAGATGGAAATGCAGCAGAGTTTTGGTGGATCGATGGAGCCTGCCGGAAGTGATGTCGCATCATTTCCCCATGCCAATGTACTGAGCAGTGGCTCATACTTAGACTTCAGAACCAGAGGGAGGCAAGAAGGGATTACTGCTAAGAAAGGAAGGCATCAAAGTATTTATTTTGATGATGATGATGATGGTGATGCGGGCACACACAAACCCTCAAATCCCTGGAACTCACCTGGTTTCCAATCAACAGTCAACTGACAAGCTTCCTTTTGTTATCTTAGGCTTCTCACTCTCCGTCAGTCTATCCTGTCTCACAGGCTGGGTTTGAAGATCGAAATGCAGGAAAGGAGAAAAACTGTGAGGAATTTCACATTACCCTTTTTAACCCGTTTTGAAGCCATTTTTGATCTGTCATGGAGTAAACCGGTATAGGGCTGCCATTTCACACACGGCTTTCCCCTTCCGGTAAAGAGCTGGATCTGAAGCGGTTTGCTATTTCAGACTGCACCACTTTTTCCTCGCAGTTTTTCGCCCGCGCGGGCGATCTCCGGCTTTTTTTAAAAAAAGCGGTTGCTTTAGAGCGCTATAGCACTATGGTGCTATAACACAACAGGCATTCCAATGGGGTTGATATAATGCTGTTGCGTTATAGCGTTATACCATTAAAGCATTATAGTGCTATAAAGCAAACGTTCCATTAAAAAAAAGCCGGATATCGCCCACATGGGCGAAAAACAGCGGGGAAAAGTGCATCGGAACTGGGAGAGGAAACTGAAGAGTACTTGGAAGCGGTTGACAGGTAAAACGCTTCAGCCCCATTTCCTAAACGGGACAGAAGCATTTGTGTGTGAAATTACAAATATATTCCGGTAGGGAACCGGTTCTAAAGTGGTTCTGTCTGAAATGACAGACCAGAAACCGTCTGGGAACCGTTCCTCTTCCGGATTATATCGTCTGTCTGAAATTCCTTTGTGTCAGGTAAATAGCTGTGCAACTGTGGCTGTGAAATTCCAGAGTGCCGCTGAGGTCACTTCCGGGTTTTAATTTCCTGTGGGTCCCAGGCATGCTTCTGACAGCCCTGCTTCCCACGCCAAGGTAGGTAAGCAAACATAAAACCTTTTTTGGCATGAAAGCACAAAACATCACCAAGGTAGGTGGCTGGAGGGTGGCGACCGAGATAAAATCTCAAGTTGTCCCTTCTCTACACCCGGTCATGTCTTCACAGTGAACTGATGCCACAGGAACCAAATTAGTTCAGAGAGAATCTGTTAAACGATACAATGTGCATGTTGGATGTGGGTTCTTTGAGCTGGCAGTATGGGACATCCACAGACGATAAACAGTTTGGTTTGCCAGTTTGGTGTAGTAGTTAAGTGTGCAGACTCTCATCTGGGAGACCCGGGTTTGATCCCTCACTCATCCACTTGCAGCTGCTGGATGACCTTGGGCAAGCCACAGTTCTGTCAGAGCTGTTCTCTCAAGGACAGTTCTGAAAAGAGCTCTCCCAGCCCCACCTACCCCACAGGGTTGTGGGGAGGGGAAGGGAAAGGAGTTTGTAAGCTGCTCTGAGACTCCGAGTGAAGGGCGGGGAATAAATCCAAACTCTTCTTCTTCTCTTCTTCTTATCCCTCTTGCCGGCTATTGGTAAAACTTGAACAAGGCTTCCAAGACCAATAATTTATTTATTTATATTTATTTATTATTTAGATTTCTATCCCGCCCTCCCCGCAGGCTCAGGGCGGCTAACAGGGCATAATGCCAGATAAAACAATAAAACAATATAAAATGTCAAATTACACATAGACAATTAACTAACAGTTAAATAACATCCTAAAACAATTTTGGTGCT
Source organism: Gekko japonicus (assembly GCF_001447785.1). NCBI lineage: Eukaryota > Metazoa > Chordata > Lepidosauria > Squamata > Gekkonidae > Gekko > Gekko japonicus. Next base: position 503,831 of record NW_015164223.1, read on the forward strand.
CCTCTATTCAATTCCAGATGTTAAGACTTTTAAGAGCAAGATGGCGTTCTCAGTAACATAGCTAGACAACTACGCGGCAGTGCATATCCCACTGCCCTACCGTCCCCTAAAAGACGTCCCGTTCCCTCCAATGATGCCCACATCAGGATGGCAATATGAGGAAATCATAGGGCGTTGGTCCCCAGAAAAAGATTTCCTGTATTCCCCTCATGTTACTCAGACCCAACCAAAACATTATATGAAAACAAATTGCCTGGCTTATCCTGTTCCATGGATTCCCCAGGATGACCCATGCTACCGGTTCCCTTCCTTTTGGCATCCTAGAACTTGAGAAAGGCCTAGGAACTCCTTCACAGACAAAAGAGCCGAACTTGGGCCTGATGTCTACAATCCAAAGGAGACTTTCCTTTCTCTCTATAAAGCAAGTAATCAGCTTTTCTTTCGCTCAGCCCAGTGCCCAGACCTTCTGCTCCTAACATGCTTTTGAAAGATTATCTGCTCTTTTTTTATTTTGTTCCATGTGCTGGCTACTTTCAAAGGGAATGATGGCCTGCTACCAAATAAGAGTTCAGTACAAATAAAAAATTGAATTTTGCCTTCGTGTTGACAAGCTGATTGATCTGTGAGCCCTCATGACTGAATCCTCTCCGAAACGTGCTCCCATTTATCATGTGCGAGATTGTTTCAGAATCAATACCCACAGAGGCGTTTCTTCACGGATGTTTTTTTTTTTTGAACAAGCAAACAGCTTTCTCACCATTAATAATTCTCCCCCCCAACAGAATTATCTAAACTTTTTCACCCCACTTCCGCAGCTCTGCTGAAGAATGCTTTGAAATGGAAGGTTTTTCGGAGGAGTTTTGATAGATTACCTTTTTGAGACAACAAATACTTCAGAGTACTTGAGGTTTGTGCCAGTCTGGTGTAGTGGTTAAGTGTGCAGACTCTAATCTGGGAGAACCGGGTTTGATTCCCCACTCCTCCACTTGCAACTGCTGGATGACCCTGGGCAAGGCGTAGTTCTGTCAGAGCTGTTCTTGAAAAGAGTAGTTTCTGTCAGAGCTCTCTCAGCCCCACCTACCTCACAGGGTGTCTGTTGTGGGGAGGGGAAGGGAAAAGAGTTTGTAAGCTATTCTGAGACTCCAAGTGAAGGGTGGGATATAAATCCAATCTCCTACTCCTCCTCCTCCTCCTCTTCTTCTCTTACTTTATTTATACTCCACCTTTCTCCCAGATGAGGACCCATAACAGCTTACATCATTCTCCTCTCCTTGATTTTATCCTCACTACAACCCTGCCGGACAGGTGAGGCCGAGAGTGTGTGACCGGCCCAAGGTCACCCAGTGAACTTCCATGGCAGAGTGGGAATTCGAACCTGGGTTTCCCAGATACTAATCCAACACATTAACCATTACACCATACTAGCATTTACCAGCTCAGTGGTCAGTGGTTGAAGTGGTGGGACAGGATTCTGATAATCAGGGCTCATCTCGTAGGAAAAGAGGTGCAGGAGCTCATTAGCATAACTTATTAGCATAACTTATTTGCATATGCCACACCCCCTGCCGTCACCGGAAGTGTGTCAGAAGGCAACACCCACCGCTCAGGCTCCACTGGACTGTTTTGGATTGCTAGCTATTGGGGGGGGGGGACACGTGCAGATCTGTCCTGGCAGAGGAGGGAGAGCTTGTACCTGAATAAAACTTGGTCTTAAAGGTGCCACTGGATTGTTTTGGATTGCTAGCTATGGGGGGGCATGCGCAGATCTGCCCTCACAGAGGAGGGAGATCTTGTACCTGAATGCGGGCCGGGGGGCCCCCTCTTCAACTTACCTGGCTGCTTCTTGCTCCTTGTGACCCGATTGAGGGCTGCTGGGAGCAGGGGGCAGGGCATGTGCCCGCCCCCTGGGCTCCTTACTGCCGTAGCTCTGCTCCTGTGCGCTCCCGCAGAAAATGACCCCTGCTGATAATTAAGATTTTAGTCCTGTCTGGGATGAGACCTTGGTTGCAAACTCTTATTTGGAAAATCCCTGGAAATTTGGGGGCGAAGCTATGGAAGGGCAGGGTTTGATGCAGGAGGGATTTGAGCAAAGTATAATGCCATAGAGTTCACCCTCCAAATAGCCATTTTCTCCAGGGCAACTGTTCACTGTAGCCTAGAGATCAGCTATAATTCTGGAAGATCTCTAGGTCTTCCCTGAAGGCTGGCAACCACAGACAAGATCCCAAGCACAAGGAATATAACAATATATATTAATTCCCGTTCCCCTTCCTATATCTCACTTGAATTTCTGAAATAAAGGCTGGATGTTTAATAATTCGTATGAAATGTCTCATGCCCTTATTCCCCTCCCCCCCAAGTGTGTGTACCATAAATTGCCATTAGGCCTTTTTCTGGAATGGGAAATGATGATAATTTATACATGCAGACAGATAAATGATTCAATTCTTAGTTACAAGTAATGCTTGACAGTGATTACTGACGCTCATTTCCTTTCTGTTGCATTATGTGGGGGATGAGATGCCACTTTTTAGTGGCCTCTTATTGTGACTCCCCGCCCCCACCCCCCGCCACGTAAATCATTCTCTTGTGTAATAATAATTATTAATTTATGCTGGTACGGAAGAATCCGATGATGCTTTATGGTGGAAGTGCATGGAGAAAGCGGGCAAATCTGGTAGCTGATCAAATACTCTCTCGTGCTTAATAACAACTAGGGATGCCAGCCTCCAGGTGGAACCTGGAGATTCCCTGGGATTATAGCTCATCTCCAGACTACAGAGATCAGTTCCCCTGGAGAACATGGATGCTTTGGAGGGTGGACCAGGCCTGTAGCTACAGTGGGGCGTCTTGGGGCCCGACCCCCTGACTTACCGCCAAGGCCCCCTGACTTCCCATGCAGCCCAGGCGCTCTCTTGGGGGTGTCTGCAGGGGCGTGTGTGGGGTGCCCCCCTGAATTTCAAAATCCTGGCTACGAGCTTAGGGTGGACTCTATGGCATTGTGCGTCACTGAGGTCTCTGTCCTCCCCAGGCTCCATCCCCAAACCTCCAGTCTCCCAACTTGGATCTGGCAACCCTACACCCTCCCATCCCCCACCGGTGGCCAAGGGGCACCTGGCAAACCTAAGGAGAATATAAGCAATTACTGACTGGTTGTAAGTAATCCAAGAAATCAACATCAATTGACTTCAGCCCAGATCTCTGATTTTCTAGTTGGGGATGAACAACACCAGTTTTATGCTGAAATCACAATGTTTTTCGGCATTGGTTTTTTTGGTTTTTTTCGGAGTTCATATGTCAATCCTGACCTTTGAATATTAAAAATATATATATGTGCCTCAACAATTATTATGCAAGAGAAACTCCAGCAAGGAACCAGTCTCAGGGTGCAAGCTTCTCTTGATGTTGACTTCTGAACAGTTCCGATTTTTTATCTTCTTTTTTAAAAAGTCCTGCAGCATTTTTGTACTGGCTTCCAACATGCTTAGTGGTCTGCCTGTGAGTTGAAGCTTCGACCCATGAAATGTTAAAGTACTCTTAAAGGTAAAGGTTCCCTTGCTCGAAAGCCAGTCGAATCCGACTCTAGGGTTGCGGTGCTCATCTCCGTTTCAAAGCCAAAGAGCCAGCACTGTCCGAAGACGTTTCCGTGGTCATGTGGCCGGCATGACTAAACACCGAGGAGTACGGAACGCTGTTACCTTCCCACCGAAGTGGTACCTATTTATCTACTTGCAATTTCTTGCTTTCGAACTGCTAGGTTGGCAGGAGCTGGAACTAGAGACGGGAGCTCACTCCGTCATGCGGCACACTCGGGTCTCGAACTGCTGAACTACCGACCTTCCACAGCCTGCAGTTCAGCGTCTTAACCACTTGAGCCACTGCAGCTCCAAAAGTACTCTTACCCCAGGTCATAAAATGAGGTATAGTTATACAGCCAAAGTCAATCCAGTATCATAATAATTACATATATGATACGGTAAGTAATATCATGGCATAATAACGCTCAGATCCCGTCCTCCTTTCACCCTTCTCCCTGCCCTCTGTGTGTCTACCCACTGCCTCTGTCTACCCACCTTTGGTCTCTTTACTGATTCCATTTCCCTGCCTTGAGCGCCATGCCTTTTTCTCTACCTGTTTTACCAGCAGTACGCAACCTTCTTGTCCCTAGGCCTCACATGAAACTTTCCCCAGCTTGACTGATTTTCTCTGAGTGAGATTGCACTGTTTATTGACATTCTATAGCTGGCACTTTACTTCTGAGCATGTAAAATGTCCTTTAAGGTTCCGTGGCATGAGACCAATGTGACAAATAGTGTTTGGAGGCTCTTTTTGAACATTTAACCTATTACACAAAGATTGCAGGAAAAAAATAGCCAAAGAAATATGGTGGTGGTGGTGGTGGAAAGTAAGGCAAAGTCACAGTGGACTTATGGAGACCCAGGAGGCTTTTCAAAGGCAAGAGACGTTCAGCTGTTTTTTTCTATTGCCTCCCTCTGTGTCTGCGGTGGCTCAAGTGGTTAAGACGCTGAACTGCAGGCTGTGGAAGGTCGGTAGTTCAGCAGTTCGAGACCCGGGTGCCGCATGACAGAGTGAGCTCCCGTCTCTCGTTCCAGCTCCTGCCAACCGAGCAGTTCGAAAGCAAGACATTGCAAGTAGATAAATAGGTACCACTTCGGTGGGAAGGTAACAGCGTTCCGTGCGCCTTGGTGTTTAGTCATGCCGGCCACATGACCACGGAAATGTCGTCGGACAGCGCTGGCTCTTCGGCTTTGAAACGGAGATGAGCACCGCAACCCTAGAGTCGGATTCGACTGGCTTTTGAGCAAGGGAACCTTTACCTTTTACCCTCTGTGTCACAACCCTGGTATTCTTTGGAGGTTTCCCATTCAAATACTAGCCAGGGCCAACCCTGCTTAGCTTTTGAGCTATCTTGGGCCTGCTTAGCTTTTGAGATATCTTGGGCTCAAAGAAATATAATGACAGGACAATTTATTCACTCCTCCATCGGTCATGCTATCTGTAGCAAATACTATCCCACTGTCCATTCCAATGGCATCTTTTTAACACTGCATCTGTTTTCAAAATCTGTATTCCCCCCCCCAAAAAAATCCCTGTTTGTGATATCTGTCAGATTTTCCCATAAACTGTGCCTGGATCCCACCTGCTTTTAAAAAAAAATTCTTTGGAACGCCTCCGTTGTTAACAGCCGTGGTTGTTATTGCAATTATTTCCGTGTGTATCAGCGGCTCATTTGCTAACCTTTCTATTCAAATTAATATTTAGCTTTTGGGATCCCTCAAGCTGGAACGACGATGGGAGAGCCATCCGATGTTTAGATCTCCGAGTCACGAAAATGTCCGTCGCCCGGCTTCACCCGGCCACACAGATGTAATCACAATAAATAGCATCTAATATGTTTACAGTAATGGAAGGATGGAGTTCACGTCTGTTTTTATATTGATAGATTCAGCTGGATTTTAAATTCTATTGTTTACAGCGAGTTACATTTTTGTTGTGGTGATTTCCCCCCTGCCCATTAAATCTTCCTTCCAACAGCTAACCCATGGGATTCTCTGATATACAGAATATGATAAACAGTATTAGTCCGTCGCCTATGGCTGGCGCTCATTAGACATGTGTGTGTACACGAGAATTATTATTTTCCCTCTGGAATACAGGACGAATTGTCTTCTCTGACATTTATTTGCTTAAAGGCTGGATTAAAAAGTTCTTACCAGTGAATCTGCCTTGCTTCCACATGTCTAATAGAAACAAAACAAAACAGGGTCATTCCAGTTGAAAATGCAATGCAATTTTTTCCGACTGAGCCACATGGCTCAGGAACTCAGAGGGACCCCCTATTCTTTAGGGGCAGTGTTCCACTTTCTTTGTGTGTGTGGAAAGTGCCCTCTAGTTGCAGCTGACTTAAGGCTACCCCGTAGGGATGCCAAGGCAAGAGACGAACAGAGATGCTTTGCCAATGAGAAGAGATTGGATGTATACCCCGCCCTTCACTACCCGAAGGAGTCTCAGAGCGGCTTACAATCTCCTTTCCCTCCCCCTCCCCACAACAGACACCCTGTGGGGCAAGTGGGGCTGAGAGAGCGCTGACTGAGAACTGCTCTTGAGAGAACAGCTCTGAAAGAACTTGTGAATGACCCAAGGTCACACCAGCAGCTGCACGTGGAGGAGTGGGGAATCAAACCCGGTTCTCCTAGATTAGACTCCGCGCTCCTAACCACTACACCAGACTAGCTCTCTACTACACCAATGCCTGCCTCGCCACAGAGACCCTGGGATTCCTTGGTGGTCTCCCATCCAAATACTAACCGAGGCCAACCCGGAGTAGTTTCCAAGATCTGACGAGATTGGGCTAGCCTGACCCACCCGTTTTATCTATTTGCTTCAATCCCCAACATCTCCAGTTAAAATGATCAGGTAGCAAGAAAGAAGAAGAAGAAGAAGAAGAAGAAGAAGAAGAAGAAGAAGAAGAAGAAGAAGAAGAAGAAGAAGAAGAAGAAGAAGGAGGAGGAGGAGGAGGAGGA